>NC_086349.1:8497443-8797443 GCF_036324505.1 Eleginops maclovinus | reverse complement strand
GTAAGTGTATTGCCTCGTGATATACCTCAGATTTGGCTATTTTAATAATGTCATCGATATGTCATTCTTATATTCTGATTAGGCTAAATTTAAGGTTTATCCAATTTTTTTTTTTTTTTATCATTCCACTTACGGGCGACATAAAAGGACACCTGCAAGAAGTGAAAAAGCAAAACGTGATCTCACCAAGTGAAAAGATCCCCGCCAACGAACAGCACAGCAATACTCGCCAGCATGAAAGTTTCGATCTTCATTCCGCACGCTTTGTGATAAATAATTGAGGGGGTAAAAAAATTAAAAGTTTCCCGGAATAGAAATCGAAGAGGACAAACAAAGCCACAGAGTTTTATTTTAGCGCGTGCTCCTCGTGATCCAGCGCAGCAGAGAAGAAAGTAAAGTGTTGTGCTGATGCTGCTGAAGATGAGGATGAAGATGACCCCATCATGATGCTCCACAAAATTCCTTCTCGTCCGGGAGCGCACAGGAGCAGAGCGCACCGAGGGAGAGGAGAGGATACCCGGTCAGACCGCAACAAACAGCAGATCCAACGCTTCCGCTGCCGTCTGTCCTCCAGCAGAGAGAGAGAGATTGAGAGAGAGTGTGTGTGAGAGAGAGATACATGGAGAGAGAGAGAAAGAGAGACAGAGAGAGAGAGACTCACTAATCTTTCAATTCCCTCCGATGCTTGGCCTCAGATTCAATCTGGACAGAGAAGGCGGGGGATGTCATCATGAATATAGGACTTCCGTTTATTATGTAATGTTTGACACGTTTGGTCCACATGCATTAGGATATTACATGTCTGAAATAATGTGGTGTTTCACTGGTTGAAACAGGAATTAAGTGGGTTGGGGCCACTCAGATCCTGAAGTTCCTCTGGGGGACTTTCCGTTCATTAGTATACTATGAGTAGTATAATGTATTTGATCTCCGATATGAAAGGTGGTGGTCATTTATTGTTTAATTGAACAATTTCCAATGGGACCCTGGAGCCGCCCACCTTTGGTCAGCAAAATAAGGAGAAACTACTCCGTTATTTAGCACCTTTATTCATGCTCAAAGTCACATCTGAATGTTTCTCTTAACCCACATAGGGATTGTAACACTGTTTATGTAATTCTCAACAAAAACCCAGTGGCGATTTGTTCAGAGGAATATGACTAATACTGATAATAAAAAACATTATCAAGAATATGAGGTCCACACTATGGGTGAACCGTATGATGGATCCTTCATTGGTTGTCTTTACACATCTCAATCTGCCTATACTTTCAATCATTAAGTAAAGAAGTAACGACATATAATTACACCAACAATATTTAAAGAAACATTATATACTAGAACCTAAACCATAATACAAAGTATATTAATCCAACAATCAGGCATGATGCAGCCTCAAAGGTATAAACAATAGCTGCCCACCACCAAATTTCACTCAGTTAGGAAATAAATGTGGCTCAATAAGTATTGAAGGTGTGGAATGCCAACCAATTTTGCACTGAGATGAATCTGTGAGTACATTCAGGTAACTTATTTGTGATCAATCCATTTTTAACACCAACAGAGGCAAAAACAAAACAAAGTATAAGCAAATCCCACTCCACAGGAAATATTCTATGAAAATCTGTGGGATTTATTGTATTATATAGGCATTATATGAGTCCCGGAGTTTATAATCCCAGTAGGCATTATAATCTTCTTTCAGTGTGATTGAAAATCATATTGATTGATAGGGAAATGTATGATCCTGTGAAAAATATTCCAGGTTTTATTTTTTCCTTATTAAAAGTAACCTATTTTTATGAGGGACCTGCCCTGGTTTATGCTGGCTCACTTGGGATTCAGTGGCTGTGGATTCAAACCAACGTTTCTCCCATCGGTCCCTCCGCTTGAATTTCCACTGTCTTTTGATATGAACACACCAGGCTGCAGTACATGCAACAAAGTACTGCACAGGATTTTATACTCCCTCAATGATCTCTTATTCCTTTCAGTCCTCTCACTCTCATGTATTCTCTTTCTCCATGTCTCCCTGCTCACGCTGGTCTCTTCCTGCTGATTATGTCAGCTGGAGTCTTTGTTTTCCTCACTGTTACTATGCTCTACCTTTATCTCTCCAACAAAACCTGCCTCTATCCACACTATTTATTCAGTCTCCCATGGTGATACAAAATATTCCAGTATCACAACATTTTAATATGTAATACAGTGATAGGACACACTTCTCTCCTTTCTCTCATCTGATTCCTCTTCATCATTGTGAAGGTTTAAGATAAAGCTTTATTATGTTGAATAACATAGAATCTTTAAAGTCCATTGTGCAATACTGACAAACTAATCAATATATATTTTTGGAGTGTAAATCAGAAACAATATCTTGCATTCTTGACACAAGATTTTGCAAAACTCACAGATGTGCCATTGTCTCTGAACCAGCTAAGATATTTTCTGCAGAGTGTTGACTGACAGATATCACTCTGAAGAAATAAAGCTGTGTTGGTGAAGGAAATAATATTGAAAGCTACAGCAATTAGAACATTTCACTGTTCAAGAAAAATATTGTGTCATTCATTAAATATTACTTTAATAAGTTCTGCAATTAAAACAGCAAAAGTTAGAAACCAATGGTTCAAACATTAACATATTGTAACATAATGCCATTTATAAATAAAACAAAATATTTGAGGTAAAAAATACATATATTGTGTCCCTGAGCACAGTCACAAGGTGTTTTCAAGTGTAACACTACTACCAGTGTACTGATGCACAACTTAATTCTAGCCAATTTTTTTTTTTTTAACCTTTAATCTCTATGGATCTATCATTGACCATAAGTAACCACATAAACGATTTTATCATTTCAGTTATTAGCATATCTTGTAGCTGTTTAGCCACCAGCATCTTTCAGTCGGTAGGTCAGTTGACAGCTAACGTCCTCGTGGGGCATCAAGACCCCGCCCTGCCCGTCTCCACGGAAACACTAACAAACATGACGGGTTAACTTTCGCAGTTAGATAGAGTAACTTTGAGAAGAAATATTGCCTAGAGAAGGAAAGTCAAGCCAAAACAAGGTAACAGCTTATATTTGTTAAATTAATTAACTAAAGGTTAAACTTGTTGACACTAGCTTTTAAGTGGAGACAGCCCCTATCGAGATACGACACTCCAAAGTCAGTTCAGAGTTCGGGTAACTGAATGTTTACGTCCTAACTGGCATCGTTGATCACCTGTAAAATACGAGTTATTACCTGCTGTAGTTCATTGAGAGGCAATCTTCGAATCGGCAGACATATAATCAAACATGTAACATTTAAAAATGAAATATTAACGTTTTAAATTGGGACGGTATGAGCTAACGCTAGCTTAACATTAAAGTGATGAATTAACGCTGTGTCTTCAAATAAGTCAGTTAGCAATGCCACATAGAATTACTGGCAAATGCAAGAGGTCTTATATAACCTTCAATCAATTTTCCAGGATATGTTAAGATGTGTCTGACATTATGCTGTATCATTCAGAACACAGGTGAAATGGACGTTGAGGAAGACAGGGAAAGTCCATTTGAGGATGGAGTGTCAGACAGCACTGATGAAGACAATGACGGTGAGTGACAGCTCCTGTTGCTCCATTGTTTGCAAAATGCAGATTGTAGTCTCTACGGTACGTTCAGCCACTAAAAGATGACTTTTCCTCATACGCACATTCTTATAAAAGCAATGTATTTTTGTTTACTTCCGTTGTTTTTAGGAGACTGGGATATCCTAATTTAGCATAGTATATTTTCATTTTCAGAAGATGGTCCAGGCCAGGAGACCTTTAAAGATGAAGAGCCAGCCCTTCCTCCGGATTTCGAGTGGTTAGAAGAGTTGTCCGAGTGAGTGTATGATATCATATTTTGACAGTTAATACACATGTGCATTTTGTTAATCATAAATCTCATTCTTTGTACTTCAAATATAAAGTCACTATGACTAAAGGTGATTCTTAATATGACATTTAAAGAGAATATATTCATCAGAATTGGGTTCATTGGCAAGTATTTGTTTTACAATAGTGGCACATACATAAACACCAATACTTTATTATGAAATGTTGTTCACAACAGCTCTTTTTTAACAAAATCAATTGAATAAATGTAAAAAAAATGTTGCTATATCTGAATTTGAAGGTGGTAATTTGTCTATTTCATTCAAAGTGTTCCACTTTTAAAACCTCAATACAAACAAATCAAGCCAACAGTGGTATCTATCAACACATGTGTGTACATAATGCATAGTCATATATTCCATTAAACACGCCACCTTTCCTTAATGTAATTTTCCATCTGCCTGAAGAGAGGACGATGGTGATGGTGACCTTGCGGTTGCGGCCGTCAGCGGTGAGAAGAGGAGTTATGCCGAGACAGCAAGGATGTTCAAGCTGAGACGAAACCTGGACCAGCTGGACTGCTTCCACCGACAGAAGGAGCACGACGTGCAGAATGCCAGGTCTGAGCCTGGCAATCAACTGACCTTTATAGTAAAAGTAGCAATGTAGCCTAGATAAGAGAGCCATGTGCTTTTTAAGACTCTTGAAAAAAAAAGCGATCGCAATGTATTTCAAAATACTATAAGTCCATACATCTTCTGTCGAACACTGAAAACCAACCTTTGCCTAAACCTTGGCCATTAAACACACAACAAAATGTTATACTTAAAGGGGCCCTTTTATGCTAATTTTCAGGTACAGATTTATATTTTGTGCCTATCCTGTGACACATTTAAATGCTTTAATATTTTAAAAGGACTTCATTTTTCTCATACGTCCTGTGCTGCAGCACCTCTTTTCACCCTCTGTCTGAAACCAGAGCCCAGTCTACCCTGATTGGTTAGTTGACCTGCTCTGTTGTGATTGGTCAACCACTTAGACATGTCCTGCCCGGCTTATCATGTACAATGTTTTGGAGTGCTAGCCAATAGAAGCACAAGTGTTACATAGTGATGTCACTATGTTACAATTGTAAAAAAGGAGACTGGGATTTTAGCCTTTGCAGACCATTTAGCTTCACAAAAACATACATATACACTATATAGTGGTCCTTGCATTGCTAAGGATAACAATTTCCAACAATCCTTTCAGTTTCCCCCCCCCGTGTTTTACCACTTTCCCGGGTCTTTCCCCTCTCGCCCTCTTCACACAGGGACAATTATTTCTGAACCAATTGATTCAGCTATTCTCACGAAATCATTTCAGCCGCAGAGAGAACATTTCCCATAATGTCCTCTCTCTTCCCGCTTATTTTCCCCTCTTTTTATTTGTCTGCACCGCGAGCCATTAAGCACCCGATGAACTGTGTGTACATTCTCCAGCTGAAATGGCTGTCATTTTCCTTTGGCACAAAACATCAGAGGTCAGAGTGGAGCTGCACTCTGATCAAACATGAGTTTAATGGAACCTAAGCACACCTGGCTTTTAACCAATCTGCAGCTTGTACTGTACCATGTGCAGTGATTCTTTTTTTCCTGATACAAAGATTGTTCGGTTGCAAGCCATTAAACTGCACAAAGAACATTGGCTATTTCAAAGCTGTTGAAGTGTGTGTGTCCACTCTGAGCTTTTCAAAATCTTCATTAGATTACCTTCCAATGGCAATGGCTGAAAATAAGACTAGGCCAAAAACAGTCTAGTGTCTGCAATCTTTCTGTCTGTGCTAGACTATGGGGATGTGGTGTATATGAAATCATTGTCTCAGTGCCTTCCCTCGCTGGATACCGTCTACTGCGGTGCATTGAGATTCATTACAAACCACACAACCTTGACGCACCCATGCAACCTATATGCTCATGTTGGATGGTCTTCCCTGACCACGTGTAGACTGAAACACTGGCTCATCCTTATATATAAGGCTATTATTGGTGCCGGAGGATCTAAATGAATTGCAAAAGATCTTATCGACTCTGCTCCGAGGATTTGTTTCTTCTTGCTGTTCCAAAAGTCCGTACTGAACTGGAGAAGAGGGTGTTTAGTCATGCTTTACCTGTGGCTTGGAACCAGCTGCAAGATGAGCTGAAACTCAGAGAGCTGGTTTCTTTAAACAGACACTCTAAATGACTTTGAAGCAAGGTTTCAAGGTTTCAAGGAAACAGGCCACTGTGTCTGTAAATGATTTGGCTGATCTTGTTATGAGTCTCTGACTGTGATTGGGTTATGATTGGGACTGTTTTTTAGTTGTCTGTACACTGAAAAAAAGAATTTTAAGAACATTTTAAAAATCCTTCAGTGTGATGCTCTGAACACAGCTTTGAAATGTTCTTTCTGATTTGCTTTGGAATGTTGCTCTATGTCAACACTTGCACTTGTCTTTGTTTCTTCCTGTCTTTTTTACAGAGAGAAGCTTAAACTCTGCCGTCAGAACATTGAAAGTTTGTTGGAGCAGAGGGAAAACTTGGATATAAAGATTGAGGAACAGAAAGCCGCAGATAACAGGTGAGTTGAGCAATCAGCTGAGTTGAGCAATCAGCTACTCGTCTCTACTTTTTCATTTTGCAGAACCTCCTTTTATTCTGTGTATTTCGTTCTGCAGCGTTGCAGTGTTTCATACCCGAGCCCAGCATAGGCTTTTGTGTCAAAAGCTGCAGAGTGAGGAGGAGCTGGAGGGCCACATCAACACGGAGCTCAAGCAACAAGAGTGAGTCCGAGAAGGAAGTGGTTTGACAGTATGGTCTTGGTTTAATAGGCATCAATGATAATCCCTGCCCCCTTCATATAATTTAACGGGCCTTGTAATTAACTAAGAAAGCAAAAACTGTAAATTGACTCTTCTATAGTCAAAGAAAACATGTATTATAAACACATGCACCATCTCAACACAGAATACTCACAAAGCAATGCAACTCACATCAATTGAAGTAGCTGCAAGGCAGGGCAAGTTTATTTATATAGCACCTTTCAACACAAGGCAATTCAAAGTGCTTTACAAAAATGAAAGACATTAAGAGCATTTAGAAATAGTGCAGCAGAAACACATCATAAAATGGCATTTACAAACAGTCATTTAAAAGCAAAGGTAATAATATAAACACAACAGGTATAATATACATGAATAAAAGTTTTAATGCAGAATAAAAGTCACAGTGCAATGTTAGATAAGAACAGTTCAATTAAAAGCAGCGCCAAAAAGAAATGTTTTCAGCCTGGATTTAAAAGTAGTAAGAGTTGCAGCGGACCTGCAGGGTTCTGGTAGTTTGCTCCAGATATTTGGAGCATAATAACTGAACGCTGCTTCTCCTTGTTTATGTCTGACTCTGGGGACAGAGTGCATTTAAGACTTCACACATATAGATATTAAAAGAAGCATCAAGTTAAGTTCTTCCCTTTTGGTTCATATGCAAAGGTATTGATAATTCAAATAATAGCCTACAATTTGTTAGATGAGAACCTCATCTGTAACCTGTTTTTTGATGACAAAAAAATCAAATAATACTTTTTTTTAAAAACAGTGTTATAACATAATAATTTTTTAAAAACTGACAAAAGAATCATTGGTTTTACAATATTAGTAACATAAACCTCTACACAATATTTACCCATCTGTGAAACCTTTAAACTCTTACTTACGTCTCAAACCAGACTACGGGGGTTGTGCTTTAGCATCTCAATGCTAGCTGAAACAAAACACCCCTCGTGTTTATTCCCAACTTATCCTCTTTTTAATTAGAAATCCCTGGTTACTTGACTTTCTGTGCAGTTTGCTTTTCCATTGTCGTGTTTAACTTTCCTTGGCAGTTTTTGTGAAACCTATAACGCCGTATAAAGGAACTGCTCTGAAAATGAAATCCTCTAATTGTCTGAATGCTGCTTTGTAGGATTTTTAAATGATCCTTCCCTTAACTAATTAATTCAGTTGTTTGATCTATTTTTATTCATCATTCAATTTAAACAACCAAATCAAATTGGCATTGTGCTTCAAAACTCTGCATACACGTAGTTATTTCAGCCACAAAAAGGGACTGTATACAGGAGAGATAGAGTTAGGAAACTTTCATCATCAGTCAGCATTTATAAGTTTCTTCCTCTCCTTTTTTTTCTCTACATCTTTTCTCCTTAGACTGGAGCTGAGCGTGGTGGAGGTGGAGCTTGGCAAGTTCTCCTCTCTCCGGCAGGAGGTGCAGGAGGAGGAGCGGGCCTTCCAGGACCTGAAGAAGCAGAAGGCGGCGACACGGCTACAGCACGAGAGGAAAGCCAGCCAGAACCAGCAGCTAAGGATGCAGCATCTCAGGGAGTAGGGAAAACAAACATATTTTGCATTCAGGCTCTAGCATTTCCGTGTGTCGTGCAAACAAAAAATTCATCTCAGTATACAATCAAGTGAGTAGAAGATGTCCCACAGCGAAATGACATTTATATACCTATGGGAGATGATTAAAAATGAATAATTTGGGCACTTCAAAGTATCACTCCCTTATGAAAGTTGTGAAATTGCACCACGACATTCTTTATTGAATCTTTTTATGAGAAGCCTCTATGGGGAATCAGCTATATCGACCTTGAACATCCATATTGAGACTGATATCTTATGCATGTCTCTGTGATTGTGTTCTGATAGTAAACAGGCCTCCATGCTGAAGAAAGAGGAGGCTGAATGTCAGAGGAAAATCAAAGAGGGCCGGGCCAGCCGCAAGGTAGCTGCCAAGTACTTGAAAGAGACCATTAAAAGGTAATCAGCCTTTAAGTCAATAAACTGAGCTCAGGGTGGAACAAGAGCATATCTCAGAGGACTCATTGGAGAGTTGACACATCCTATTGATCATTCACTCATACTGGCAAAATATATTACAAGCAGCAGGCCTGATAGGATGCTTCAAAGGACTCAAATTGACAGGGAAAAGTTTTAGCTGAAAGATCTGAGGAGGGAAAAGTGTTTCAAGTTAGTGGAGAAATTTCCCTCCAAAAATACTGTATTAAAAGTAGGTTGGTTTCTGGTTTATACCAGTCTATGTGACAGTTGGCTTATATGATTTTGACCGGTCCCCTAAAACTAAAGTGTCCTTGTTGCCGATGCAAGATAGACTATCGTATATTTAATGAGGGCAAGTTACGGCAGCTTTATGTATAAAGCACATTTCCTAACAATATTAAACATTTCAATAATATGGTTAAAGATTAAAAATAAATATATATCATTGATTTAGTTAGTGAGAAATCATCAATCAGAGCTGCCTTCATATGAAATGAAGGTTTTGGTGCGGTGCACAGTGTAACAGAGTTTTATTTTGTTAGTGGAAGCACATTTCAATTCATATTGGGAGTCAAGCCGCTAGTTTGTTTGTGCAACGAGGCGCAACGAGGCGGTCATTATTACTACTTACTTATTTAAATTGTCAAAAATACCTCTTTAAAGAACATATCAAGCAACAAACTGATCCCAATTATAAGTAGCAAATGCCCGGTGCACGGTATTTTATTCCTTCTTTTTTTACAATAGAGCACCATTGTAGTTGTTTGAATTATAAATTCTGATTTATCATAGTAAGATTTGTATCTGTACATGTAAATAGATGTTGTTTGTTTGGTTTTATATTCAATCAATCAATCAATCAATCAATCAATCAAATTACTTTATTAATCCCAGGGGGAAATTAGGTTTTTTGTTAAGTTGCATACTATTAAAGTAAAATCAATAATATTTGTTTATATATGCAATAAAAGTCCTTGTAGCCACAGATCTTAGACACAGGAACAAGGCAGGGTGTCCTCCACAGCACAGGGGACACAGGGACCAATCGGCATGTACCACCAGTGAACTAAAGTGTATGGTCCTGTCACATAATACTCAGAGGGTTATGGTGATAGAGAATAAAGCATTCCTCATTCCATGATGATTAACCTTGATGTGGCTCAGCTCCTGGAAGGTTCAATCTCAATAAGTATTAGCTGCTTTCCTTGTCTCTCTACTATACTATTTTTGATCTTCAACATGCTCTGTTATTGTCTCTGTTTCATTCAGGATGCAACAGCAAGAAGCTGAGAAGGAGCAGCAGAACAAGGAGCTACTGGAAAAGCGGATGCAGGCTGTCAAATCACTGAAATCCAACATAGCAGCCACACAAGTGAGCCCCAGCACCCTCTCATAAATCCTGTAGCATTATGTTTGTTGTTTTAGGAGTCGTAAAGAACACAAGCTGCAGCGCTATGTATTATTAAAATGTCCTTTATCTTCCATATTAATAGTGCTATAGAAGATCATTCCAATGAGCATAAGTAAAGAGAAACCGTAAATAGTAATGCATTATTCACAAATAAAGCATTAAAGAGCGATAAATAAGTTATTAGTGTATATGTGCGTTTTAATGTATGGTGAGGCATTAAGCTAACACATTTTATACAGTTCGACAGGTGCCATTGGGTTTTTTTAAACAACTTTGTGAGCATCAATTAGTCGTGAGTGCACTTGAATTACTTAATTTGTGTGCACTTATTAACTGAATATAGTGCTCATTTAAATTATTAGCATTTTAATATATCTGTAATGGATGTCTTAGAGGAAAATCTAAAGTATGTCTGCATTCCTTGTAGAAAATAAAGGCAAAACTGCATCTTAAATGAAGATTTTGTTTGGATAATGCAATAAATTATGCCACACAGATGTATATGTCCAGTTTTCCTGAAACCACATGCAGTGTAGCACCACAACAAAAAGTAAAATGTTAATCGTATGATCTTTTGGAGGAGGATGAGTACCAAGCAATTATATTTTATTGAGTCAGTTGAATATAATTTGTAGCCAAGGAGCATCTATGCACCACAACAATATCAGAATAATATTTACACATATTTGGCCTGTATTAAAAGGGCCCTATTATGCAAATGGACCGGTTCATATTGGTATTTTGTGTCTCTACTGTGACATGTCTCCATGCTTTCATGTTCAAAAAGCTCTTTATTTTTCTCATACTGCCTGTGCTGCAGCACCTCTCGTACAATGTGTCTCAGCACTAGCAAATAGAAGCATGAGTGTTACATAGTGATGTCACTATGTTATAGAAGTAAACAAAGGAGTCCAGTGGGGGAGTGTGTGGGAGAGAAACTTTTGCATTTAGATTTAATTTTGAATAATTATTCAGCCCTTATGCAGTACAGTAGCTCTGCTCACAGTGTGAGTGTTCCCCTTTAAAGAAGTAGAGTAACCACGACAACTTGGATCTTTCATTCCTGCTGCTACAGTGACATTTATTTATGAGCAGAAAATACCAATATGTGTGCAAAAATATTATGACTTGAAGTTGCAATTAATGCCTGTGATTATGCGAGTCTTAAACAAGGCTGTGACTTTTGGTCAACTACATTAAGAAGCGTCAAATATTTTAAGAGATTAGGACTTATATATTCCATCCATCCTGACCACATTATCCTTGTACATTCTGAGGGAGAGATGAAACAGAAGCCACATTTTCATTTTATTCTCATTACTACCCCCCCCCTCATTGTAAATGCAGTAATGCTGCTCTGGACTTCGTGTCTCGAGCACTTATATGCTCATCATCACAATCGTGCAATGCTGTCATCATCATGTTTTATTTCCCATTTCAACAGGAACATTTCATCATTTTGGAGCATCTTTCCTAGTTCAAATCATCAGCCCCTTCAAATATGACGTGGTCCACTAAAGCTTCCTTAATCTAATGTTTTTTCTTTAGGAGAGCTTACGGGTCAGTCAAAGCAGAGCCAGAGCAAAGGCTCAGAAGGAAGAGCAGCGACAGAAACAGCTGAGAGAGTCCCTGCATGCCCAGGGAATCAACAGTATCCAGCATATGTACCAGCAGAAACAGCTAGAGGAGATAAAACGAAAACAAGAGTATGTCCTCTCCTCTCCTCTCCCGTTCCTCTCCCACACGCATGTCCTCCACTCCCACGCCGTGCAGCAGCGTGTGGGTGTTTTCTCTCGCTCATGGCCGCGTTTCAGTATCATGCAGTGTTGTTGATTTGCAGAGGTGGAGAAAGAGAGGCTTTACTTAATTAGAAGTAGATGGTCTTAAAATACTATATTACAAGCATAGCATCTCATCTCATTACGCAGTATGGCTTTTTACAGTGTTATACAATATTATTATTTATCACTATCATTTAAATGTTGTGATTTGTCAATGTGGAGCAGATTTTAGTATGTAATTTATTATTAGTAGTTTTTTTATTAGGAGTAGTATTATTGTTGTTATTATTATTTATGTATTTTATTCCTTTTATTTTATTTATTTTTTGTCTTAATCAAACAAGGAGGATGCATACAAATACATTAATCTCAAAAGAGCAGAGACTTATGCCAGATGGAACTATTGGCTAATTGTATCTGCAGAAACAGATGTAATTTATTTTTTTAGTTTTTGAAATGGCTTTAAAAAATTGAATTGGTATCCAAGATCATTCCTAAATATTTAAATGTGAAAGTTTAAATTAACGCTAAGCTGTGGATTCACGATTTATCTTTTGTTTATTGTCAAATTCATCTTCATGATCATTTTCGTTATGTCTTATTATATTCTTTGGAAATAGTTACTATGAGGAATAAATAAATGTAATGGAGTACAATGTTTGCCTCCTAAATGTTTTGTAATAGAACTCAAAAGTAGGATTAATTGGAAATACCGAGAAAATAGCTCACTTGAGTGAATTTAAAATCGTACCACTGTTGATTTGCCTTCTTTCTCAGGGAATTTGATAAGAGGGAGAAGTCAAGGAGAGTGGAGATTGTGGCGAAGATCCTCCAGGAGGGTCAGCCGGAGAAGAGCAGGAAGAGATCCCAGCCACCGATGCCTAAACCCTCAACCACTGACAAGTTTCCGGCTCTGGGGAGGGCCAAAGAGAAGCTGCTGTACAACCTGGACCGTAACCCCCCAACGGCCACAGAGGAGAGAGATACCATCGTGAGTGGCTCATAGTGTGATGCAGCAATGAGTCGTAAAAAGGAAATGAGCATTTTGACACTTCCGGTTCCCTCATCTTTAAAATCACATATATTGCCATGACATTGTAAACACCAAATTTGTTTATATCTGAAGCTTCTTTGTGTCACAAAAATGGTGTTTGCTAACTAAATGAGACTGCTAAGTGTTAGCCGCCTTTAGCTTAGCGATGCTGATTTTGCCGTGGTCTTCATCTTCTGCATTTTTAGCCTCATGTTAGCTATTTTACCCCTTGGCAATTCCATATATCATGAGTGGTGGATATCGTCCTGCTAAACAAAACAAGGAGGCACCATAAATGTGTGATCTAATTTTCTGCAGGTTCTACAAAATCTCATTGCTTTTTGTCGAGGGACCTCTTGCGATGCTAACTCCGGATCGCCCTAGAAAAAAAACGTCATCACTGCACCACTTTGACCAAGTGCATTTTCATCAATCATGACCCGATGTGTGTTTTTTGCAGCAGTTTAGAGACTTCAGCAGCTCGTCATCAGCCTCTTCTGACGTTGACGACCAAGAGGAACCCACCAACCAGGAGGAGGACCACCCGATCCTTTCTGACAGCCTGGCTGAGCCGGAGTTCTCTGGCCTTTGGGACCAGAACTACAAGGTACGCTAAAAAAGCAACCACTGCTGAACAAAAGCAAATCCCTGCAAGCAGCTATATTTAAACACTCATAAATCATCTCCCATTCAAAGCAGTCACATCTTTTTTTCTGTGGATGTGCTTATTGCATTTATTTCCACAGCTGAATTCACTACCTGCACACTGGCGCATGTATCATGAATAATTCTATTTAAAGCCAATACTTCCATGATTTGAAATAGTTGTGTAGCATGTTAGAAGTTAACAGAAAAGAGGATTCCACTGACTTCTTGTTCACTGATTTAATAAGGGTCAAGTTCAATTCCCAGTACCCAACTGTACCTCTGGCTTGTTAGTGTGTTCCAACAGAGACAGCGGTCAGTGTTTGCTGATAAGAAACCAGCGATGGATTGTTCTTGTTTCTGCAGAACTAGCCCCTACGTGGGACATTAAGGGGTGAAATCCAGAAGTGGAAGCTCTGCAGCCTTCCAGCAAAGCTGATCTCTGTACGGCTGCAACTACAATTACTTTTATTATGGGTTAAACTGCATATTATTTTCTAGCTATATCATTTAATCTATAAAAAGCAAATAGTAAAAAAAAGTCCCTCCTGGTTTCTCAAAATCCAAAGTGATGTTTTAAACATCTTTTTGTCAGTCCATAACCCATGGATGTTCACTTGTAAATGTTTTTTTTTTTAAAGATAAAATCAGACATCTCAATACTTCACAGGCTGAAATATTACAAACAATTAACTCATTATCGAAATAATTGGCGATTATTTTACCGTGATCAATTGATCTCTGAATCTTATAGTTCTGTGTCCTCATTAATGCTAACACATTAGCATACAGTACATTTAGCACCTGGAGGCAACTAGCACAGCTTTTTTGGAAATCCAAAGCTGGTATTGATTTTTTTGTTTTTACTTTTCCAGCATATGTTAGTTGACTTTAGCTTAATTTTCTAAAAATATTTTTGAATTGCAAAGTTATATAGTAATTGATATAAAATGAATGTGAGTGCTGCAATGCATTGACAGCACCAAATCTGATTCCTGAGGTTTCTCCTTGGTATCTTTTGGTAGCAGAAGTTTGCTGCCAGCGAGGTGAGTTCTCTCCCATCCTGACTCCCCCCCCCCACAACAAACACATAAATACACACTTGAATGTGGGGCGACAGGCATCACTTCTCATTGCGCCGGTGCGTTTGAGGCCTTGGAGAACACAGGGCTACAGCTCCCAGCTCTGAGCCAGAGACAAGTGAAGTGGAAGCGATCTGTCCTCCTCAAATGCAGATCAGACT
The DNA here is from genome assembly GCF_036324505.1 of Eleginops maclovinus. NCBI lineage: Eukaryota > Metazoa > Chordata > Actinopteri > Perciformes > Eleginopidae > Eleginops > Eleginops maclovinus. The sequence continues at coordinate 8,782,614 of NC_086349.1, read as the reverse complement.
CATTCCCTCTTGAAGGCTCCTTTTCTACACATTAATGGCCAGTGCGGAAGACCAGCAAATCAACGTAACACAGTTAATAAGATGATCTATGAGGGGGAGAATGATGATGTAATGTCATGTCACTTGTGCAAAGTTCTTTACATTACATCCTCAGAATAAGCCTTGCTACTGTATGTGAAAAATGGCTTTTTAAAACATCATTTAACTTGTTTGTTTCTTTTTAAGTATTTTTATTGTTAGAAGACTCATGTTATTCCAGTATTTAACTTTTTTTCTTGTTTAAAATGTGTTGCTAGAACCTTGCTTACAAAAACTCTCTAAATACAGATTAAAAAACATTTTCTGATTGAAATCATAACTTAAAATCTAAGAATATCGGCATGGTTTTTGTATTGCTGTTTTCATTTTGGTCAACATTACCCTTAAGGCAACCTAAATGGTGTAAAAAAACATTACAAAAAAATAAGGGTGTAAAAAGGTATTGTTTTCATATCAGAAACTATGATGACAGGACGTTAAAGAAATTGATATATGTTGTATGCCATTTCTTCAAATATTCAATTAACTGTAGTTACAATATGAGTTAAGATGGATATTTTTTTTACTGTTGAAAATCAAATTCCTACCAAAAAAATAAATGCAAGTATTTCTCCTAGAAGTTTGTTAAAATACACAACTACAATTTTTTTTCAGCCCCATTGATTCGTTTTTTTAATTGGATTTTTGATAAATTCCAAAACCATAAAACACTATCCAGAGCGTTCTGCCAATCACTTTTCCAGAATTAAACATATCCCTAATATTCCTGTAATGCAGATTCCTGTTTCCTATCTACAACATGTATGACTGTACCAATCCATATTAAGCTAGTATCACCTGTTTACCTCAAGATGGAGCAGACTGATATCATAGCAACGTTAAGCTCAAATTGACGAAGATAAAGCTACATGTCTATGTTACAGCAGACTAAGCCGAGAGGAAGTACATTGTAATAATCTCATAAAAGGATTTCATAATCCTATGTTAATGAGGTTTCATCTTGTTTGCACATGACTATTACATACAGTTATTATTCAGGCATACTATAATCCCCAGCGCTCAGAGCAGAACGTTTAAAAAAAAAAGTCAGGAAGGAATCGAAGCAACATGTTTGAGAAAATAATCAAAAGACATGCTATGAAAAACATTTCCTCCTTCTTTCTTTTCCTATACGTTTTATATATATTTTGGGTGAATTTTAATTCATTACGTTAAGATGTGAGAATTTGAGTTACATTTTTTTGTTATTTAAAATGACTTCACTAGCTGTTGCTTCCCTGTGTGGTTACAGAAGCTCCTGAATGAGAGAACAACATTGGTGCAGACAGAAGTAAAGCAGGAAGAACCTGCAACAGCCAGTGGAAAGCTCAACCTTCCTCCTAAAAAGGTTCATGGGAAAGAATTGAAAGGCCCTCCATTCATCAGTAAACCAGAAGTCCTCCTCTTCAAGGTACCACACCACTGCTTCTGTAGAATGTATGTCCTCCAATGTCTTGTGTTTCATGTGAATGTTTCCTATTAACAATTATGTTGAGGCTGACTAAATGTTCTGTTTCAGGACTTTGAATTGGGCAAAACGTATAAGAAGAAAATCGTTCTGACTAACATCAGCTACATCACCAACCACTGTAAGCTGCTTGGGGTGTCCGACCACCTGAAGGATTTTATCACTATCAAGTAAGATTTTTACATTGTCACTAAACACACACTGTGGACCATCGGTGCACTGCTATGTCACTATTGCTATGCCACTTTTGCGTCTATGCCACTATTGCTGTAACAAATGTAAATGTTCCCACTGTGGGACTAATAGAGGAGTTCTGATTCTGATGGGGCAATAAGTGGTGCCAAAATCATGACAACTACAATCACTAGGACAATGGTATGCAACTACATGCTTCAGATGACATCACTTGAGGCTATAGATCAGATTTGGCGCCTGTGTTCATATGCAATAGAACTTCCGAAGTTCCCCTTTAAAAGGCAATACAAAGCAACAGAGACTTTCACCCAATTCCATTTCAAATTTAGATTGAGTTATGCTGTTCTTCACTGCTTATAGTCTATGAGTCAAACTTAGCTACACATACAGTAACTTGGACCTAACTCTCTACATTGTGACTAACTTTCTTTTCGTCTTTTGAAAGTGAATCTATAATCTCACGTTGCTCTCCTCACTCCAAATGCCACATAGAGGTTGATTCTACATTTAGTGTTCTCATACTACCATCTTTTCACCGTCTGTCTGAAACGGGAACCCGGTCTGCCCTCATTGGTTAGCTGACCAGCTTTCTTGTGATTGGTCAACTGCTTACAGATGTGTCGGAACTATCCCGTACTTTAGCCTATCACGTACAATACAAACTAGCCAATAAAAGTGTGAGTGTTGTGTAGTGATGTCACTGTGTTACTGAAGTAAACAAACAAGTCCAATGGAGGCCTTTCTGGAAGGGGGGATTTTATGCTTTGTGATTTTAGCCTTTGCAGACCATTTACATGCACACAAATAGATACATAACACACTACAGGAAAGAGAAAACTGCTAAAAGCTTAATAGGCTCTCTTCTATGTAGCCGTTTTCAAATCTGATTTTTATTTATGGATTATCAGCCAAAAAAACTAAAGTAAAGGATGTTGTAATGAGTTTTTTTATACAGGTTTTGTGACGAGAGCTACAGGTGTTGGGTTGAAATGTTACAGCTCCTACATACTATATTTTTGACAGCTTAACTACCACATGGCAACATCTGCTGATGCATCCCCACTCAATACCACCACTTGTTGTCATTTAAAAAGAAGATGGGGAGGACGTGAAAGCAGAGCCTGTCCTCCCACATATGGACACCAGCTTGGCTCCACACGATCACAGCTACTCTTATGAGACCAAATGAGTCAGTCTACGTCTCTGCCTTCTCCTCCTTGTTTCTCTCTGCCTGCCAGCAGCCCACAGGCCCGGGAAGAGATGCATTGTTCTTCAGGTCACTCGCTGTGTATCACTTTCCCGTCAGTTCCCCCGTGACTCGATGTGGTTTCTTCTTCTCTCTTCTTTCTGCCTGACTGAGCGAAGAGTCTCCCAGGCTACAGCGGGGTCAGCCGGAAACTACTGATGCCGTTCTTCTCCAGCATTAGCGCTGGACCACTTGTCTGAACACATCACTTTCTAGTTATGTGATCTTAACTCACATGTAGCAAACATGCACTTTCTTGAATAACGGGTGAATGCACACACACACTGTGTTATAGTGTTCATTATAGCCCCATCTCTGACAGTACACTCAATCTCTCTTCAGATATTTCAGGATAATATCTTGAAAGTAAAATGTTTTTTAAAATTAATACATATACTTACAACAGGAGCTCCCTGCTGTTATGTTTATTATATGAGATTCATCACTACTACCAGATACAAAGAAAATGTCTTCATGACAAAGCTTTTTTAGTTTCCCCACCAGATGGTTTGTTACATTCCTCAGTGCCATTCTTTGCTTTTCTTTCTTAATTCGGCAATAACTGGTGCTAATGCAGCCCCTACTGTAAGCTCTTTAGGAGCAGACTTTACTGTTTAGAATTATAACACGCCAGGAGCTCCTCACAGCAAGCTAATTTCTCCAGGCTTCTGCAATCGGGACAAAAACTCATTATTTGAAGCCTGACAAGAAGGGTTATTATGTAATATTGCAGGAATGTGCCATTCCAATCTAATTTACTTGTTATTCCCTGATATAAGTGAAAGGAGTACATATAGTGTGACTAGGTACTTAAGTAAAATAGTCATATAAATATAATGCATCAAAAATAATGTTCTTTCAAATGAGAAATGAAATTCAAAAGCCAAATAGCCCTAATTAGGTGTTTCACTTATTCAGCCTTACATGGTATTGTTTGACCATTGCTAGCCCTCGTCAAACAGCATGCTGTTAGATGGCCTTCTCCCAAAACCCTGACATTTTAGTCACTTTTGACTTATATAATTTGTTACAGCAGATCCTGAACCCACCAGATGGCAGGCAGTTTCTGTACTGATTTATAAAGTGTGTGGAAACCAATAGAAATACAAAATACCAAGACAAAGAAAGTTTAAAGTATGCATCAACACAAGACATTTTGAGCCAAAGTTATGCAATCTTTCTTCTCCACCACCAAATGTTGCTCAGCAGCAGTAGTGAACTACAGTTTTATTGAGAATGTTTGTTTTACTTTTATTAGAGCTTCAGTGGGAGAGAATATGAACTTTATCGACAGCTCAGGTTTTCAGGATTTCTAAATGCTGGGTGTTGAGTGGAAGGAGGATTATTAAAAAGTATATCAAGATTGGATTTTGTTTATGTGATCATATTGGTTATCTTGCTTTGGATATTTTTCAGCCAGTGTTTATTGTACACTGTGTGAAGTAATAGTATAAGTATGTTTTACTGAATTAAACTAAATCAAATAGAAATGGGTATATACTGTATTGCTGTTTGAGGTTCTAGAATTCATTGTGATAACCTAATAAAGAGGAATCCTTATAACATTGACAAACCTTTTTTAAACTGTCAACAAAGCTTTCATTAAGGGCCTACTGTCGCTGTGTCCTCATCCTCCTGAAGACCCAGCCTACTCTGTCGGCGGAGAACCCAGCCATTGACAGGTAGGCTGGGTCCTCAGCGGACGACGAAATGAGACGTTCTACGGAGCATTTCCTCTTACGTCACCAGCAGTTCCCACCCCTACCTTTTGCTGCCCCCGTCACCTAGTACCAGAGGTGTTAATTTTGCTGTTCATTTTTTATGTTGTTTACTATTTGGGTGTGTTAAAACCCTATACTTACATTTAAAAACAAATTCAGCCGTTGCTGCTGCGGTACCGGTACGGTTGATGCCATTTACTTTAAAAAAAAAACTCTGGGATATGGTAGACCGCGGAGCATACATCAGATGTGTCCCCCAAATCCGGGAAAAGAACGCCGGATTCGTCGACCGCTTTCGGAGGAGTCTTGTCTTTTTTCAAAATTGGTACAGCCTTCTTTCGGCGGAAATCACGTATGCTGTCTGCGAATCCGGCCCCAGGAGGATGCAGCCGCTCGATTGGGACAAAGCTACTGTATCTGCATTGTCCATTATTTTGAAGGAAGGAATCTACTGTATCTTTTCATTACTGGGTCATAAAACGGCACAGAACTGCCAATGAAACTGCTGTAAAATCATTTATCAACAATGGTTGAATCTTTTCAAGGGCAACAAAACAAGTCATTTTTTTCCACTTTTTGTTGAGTAATGAAGACAATTAGAATCGCTATTGATAATAGATAGGCTATTTAGAAATCACGATTTGTTCAGAGTGTCCTGCGTCTACCTATTCTCTGACCAAACTGTGGTCTACAGTTTAACTCTAACCCTAATCCTCTAACCCTAACCCCCTAACCGAGGTAGTATCATTTAGTCTCCACAACCTTTGCGAAGGAAAAAATGAGTCCAAAAATGAATTATTTAGTGTGAACATGAGTCAAAATTGCAGTGGAACTTTATTTCTTATAGTATGCCAATGTACCAACAACCGAGGACTACTTGTGGTTTTTGGTAGGGCGAATACCATTACCATGCAGGAACAAGCATTATGTTCTAGCCACCAGAAGTGAAGGTATCAAGCTCTCATGTCTGTTAAATGAGAAGAACAGAAACAGAATTCAGGTTATATTCACAAACATGGTCAGAGACTTGATGCTTTACTGTGGATCGCCTTCAGACATGGTTATGAGCGTGAGGGGGTTTGAGCTCTGCTGAACAGAATAATGATCTGAGAATGCTTATTGATTTACTGTAGGAAAAAACAATGGGCCAGAATTTAAAATAGAACACACAGCTAGTTAGTAATACTGTACCGCCACGGTCCCAGCTTCATCACTTCAGTTGACTGCAAAAGATATGGTGTGCAGTATGGCCTCATTTGCAGCACGTTATATAGGGCTTTCTGAAACACTGCCTCACTTAGCATTTAATCCCAAGTGAACTGTTCTATTTTTTATCTTCACGTGTAGTTTCATACCAGCTGTCCTGAAGCCATGAAAGATGAATGGTACCAATAAAGATGGAAATTAGCATTAAAGAAAAAAAAAATCAGATGAAAGTTCAATGTGACATTTATAATTAGCAACAGATTCACCATGCTAGTTGGAATACTTTCATACGCTTCCAGATCACAGTGGTGAGCTGGATGGCAGCTTCAAGCAGCCAAAATGACAGCTGGACCAACAACTTCAAACCAAAAATATTGAGCCATTGCCCACTGGTAGTAATTGCTAATTGTCTCAACTTTTCTGTCCGACAATGAAGCATAAATCCCCTTTTCTCTTTCTCAAATTGAGTTTGAAGACGTCCACTGCTTTTCAAACCATGATTCAGAAAAAGCCACCCAATCATGTCCCCTTGCAGTTTCAATGTCTTTAAATGTGCGGTTCTTCTACAGCCACATTTCTTACATTGTTTAGTTCTGTAAAAGTTTGGTTATATTGTAGGCAGAGGATACGGCTAACCTGCTAAAAAACACAAGATCCACAGAATTTAAACAACTTCCCACAACCCATAAGCTTTCCTGCTAAATGATCTCCTCATCATACTAAGAAACATGACCATAAGTGACGGAACAAACATCCACCAGTGCCCTGCTAACGTCAGCTGCAGCCCATTAAAAAGCATGCAAACATGATTTTGGTCATGTTAGGTGCTAGTGTGATCCTGCTTACAACTCGCTGTTTTACTAAGGTTAGCTTACTTTGTCTCTTGTTCATACAGTGTAACCAATTGGTGGACCAATCAGTTTAAAGCTCTGTCATTTGGGACACAAATTCCTGCAAATGTTGTAATAAAGGAGGAATTGTAATCACAGAAAGATACACAAAACTTAAATGCCTTTATCTTGGTTATATCAGTGAATAAGTACGCAAATCCAAAACATGCAACAAGGATATATTTGCATATGTGTCGACTTTGTAGAAGGACAAATTTAATTTACTTTGACTTCATTCACCTGCTGCGGCATGCTGTCCTGTATTTATGTTAGAATTAAGAATGTAGAATTTATTCTCTTTGCTCCCAGAGTTTGAAAAGTTGACATAAGAAAAATTAATATGAACCTTTCCAGTTTTTGTTTTGAACTACCTGCAGGCAAAAATGTCAACTTGGCAGAAAATGTATCTCATCACTTACACATAAAAGAATCCACTGCATGCATTCAAATGTCCAAATTGGTAAGATGAAACTATTTTGAAGACCTTAAAACAAAGGCTTGGTCTCGTTTATGTTTTCTAACTGTAGTTTCTTCCTAATTATGCTCATAGTTGCATTTTTTCTGACTTGAATCCTCTGTGCTCCTCTGGCTGGCTGCCTGCTATATTTTCATATCGATCGGCTCTCCTATTGTTTCTTTCTAAGGGCGTTAAGTTGTGAAGCTCCTCGGGCAGTGATAGAGTTGGTGTAAACATGTGCTGTGAGATACACATGTTGCATTGAAATAGCTCACAGTGCTCCTGTTTCTTTTCTTGACTGTAAATAAACTTTTGGTAACAGTGCGATAATAATATAAAAAGATCCCTAATCATTCTGTTCTACACTGCAGTGTTTTCCTAAGGAACAATAGCTTTTTTTTCTCCTCTTTGTCTTGTGCACCTTGCAAACTGAGCATCAGGTTGACTGTTGACCTCGACTCTTCAGCTTATCCACTCTCAGGAGATTTAGCATTTTATCTGAAGCTGCTGCTGCTATTCTGCTGAATGTATATCCTTCTGAAGATGCACGCACAATCTGTGGAGTCTTTGTTTTGTTATTAATGTTATATACATGTGTGAAGCCATGCAAAGACTGCTTTTAGGGTTAGGGTTTTAAGGATTTCTTCATTTTAACTGTAAAAAAATGCAGATTTTTTAAATATGATTTGACTTTCAGCTTTGATCCACCTGGTTCTTTATCCACTGGGATGTCCTGTGACATGCAGGCTGTTTTTCAACCTACGGTTAGTAACAACCCCTCCTTTAAAACATATACAGCACATTTGATAGATAAGAAACTGAAGACTTAGATATCTTTAGTGTTTATAACCCTTTTTATATTTGTGAAATCTACCAAAAACAACATTTTGTCCAATTGGAATGAAACCAATTCAGACTTTCATAATACTTTACTTGACATTTCTACATTTATTGAATTAACTCAAATGTATTTCCTTTCAGTGCAATCGATGGCACATTTTGTCTTGACTGTTATTTAACACATTGGATTTAAAATGTAGTCATGCCTACGACATTAAGGTGCTAGCTTTTAATTTGAGTGTTTTCACATCAGATGAACAGTGTAAGAGTTACACAATGGAATCTTGGCTTAATCCTGTGGCTTTGTATATACTCTTAGACTGATCTGTTTTTTTTTCTTTTATGAGCTGTGCATGGCAACAAGATTAACAGAGGCCTGAGATATTCCCTGCAGCGCCTTTATATTATTTAAAATAAGATCTAAAATTATAGTTAAATCCAAAAACAGTACATACATGTGACCTTGTGAAAAGTGGAAATAATGGAAATGTGTACATACAGCTTTCTTCTCTTTCAAGTCAAAAGAACTATCTGCTCTTTGTTATTCAACTTTTAGAATCAAATGTCTGCAGATTTATCAAACATTAAAGCTTATTCTGAATTCAAAGTCAACGGTGTTATGAAGCAACTCATTGTCCCATTATGTGATCACCTCAGACCAGCGAGGATCTGGAAGGAGAGGTCCGGTTTGCTTCAGCAGTGGGTCCTTTCTCTGTGCCCATCAGATGCACCATAAAGAAATGTGATGTGAGTAACATGCTGTGGAGCACTCCTAGAGAAAAGGACTGTACATTCAAAATAACTGCCAATCTTATTTTAATATGTATACCACATTGTATTTATTGACCTTATAGTGATATAAGGAAAATTAAGAAAAATAATTATGGAACAAATATGACAATCGAGTGAAGTCTTCTGATATGTATGTATTTAACTCTGTACTTAAAAAATTAATTTCTGTATGTGAATGTATCCTCTCTCTAGATGGAGGTTGACAACCAGTTCATTGACTTTGGTTCGCACGTAGTCGGCCAAACTGTTTCATGGACTATCACCTTGACCAACAACGGGGCTCTGGCCACTCTCTTCAGCCTGGACACCTCCGCTTTCAGTCCAGACACTACCCCGGTACAGATGGCATCCAAGCTCTCTGACAACACCTGCCAGGTCAGACTTTGGATCTGATACTCAAGAGCTTTTTCTGTCGCTATGGATACAATTTAAAGCTACAAAGTATAACAGATACAGCATAGACAATGAATGTGTAGTCAACGCCAAAGACAGACATACTGTATGACTTAACTTCATGGACAGTATAAAGTCTGATGTATGAGTTGTTGTTTGCTGACAGGAAACAAGCAGCCCAAACACAACATCTGACAACCAGAGCAGCGCTGTATCCATTGGGACTGGCAAACTCCAAGAAAAGGAAGAGAGTCAGGAGCTTTCTGAGCATCCAGGTAAAGCTGTTATACATTTATGGTACTGGTTTGAATCCAACCTTTGCTCCAACCTACCTGTCTCTTTCCCCCTTGTCAGGTTTTTTGCACGGCCCAAATATTATTTAATGCTAATTTGTGTACCCTCAATTCAAGTTCTACGTGGATTTAAAACTGAAACCAAAACCTGTCACTCTAAACCCAATCCATGTGATGCTAACTGGTAATGCAAATCTCCGCTACGCATATGTATCACGTCCATTCCACACAACATTCACAAGTAACATCAAGGTAAACATGACAACCTTAGTATGTCCTTATAAATGTAACTGCGTTAGGCAAAAAGTAAGGTAAAAGGTAAAAAATAAGCATAAATTAACTCGTACTTACCTTGCTAAATTGAGCTAAAATTTGCAAACAAACTTTAGCACAACAAGTACAGATACAAAAAAGTCCTTGCAGCTAACGTTAATGTTAGCTTGATTATAACGTATAGCTAGCTAACGTTAGCAAACTCAAGGGTATTTGCTCTCTGATGTAACTATATAAATGTATTTATATCATTTTTTTTTTTTAAACGGGTGTAATTGGTTGAGGTTGTACTGCTTTTTAACAGTGATGAACACCTGCTATCGTACCATGATGATTATTTCTGGCAAACCCAATTTCAGACTTCACTTTTCCTCCAAGCTAAGGTCCCTAAAGGGTCAAACAGATTAGGTTGGCCCCAAGTGTGATGCTCTTAAGCCAGACCTTCTCCTCAGAGCATTTCAAATGGCTGTAGACTCCTGGTGTTGGTTTATAATATTTATCAGGGTATTGAAGAAAATCAATGCCAACTATAAGCATGCAGTACGATGTAGTGACCTTTTCAATATTTAACCAACACCCACTATCTTTCCCTGGCCTCAGCAAAGTGTTTTAAATGCTAAACAGAGCCATAATCATGCTTTAGTTACAAGAAGCTGTGCTGTAGGAAGACAAATACACTGACAGTGAATCAGTATGAGTGTTTGCTGTTATTTTTATGAAAATATAGCAGCATACTAATGATATTCGCATGTGTATATGAAGAACATTTGTGAACGACGGCCTCTGAAACACAGGAACTAAGAACTGTTGTGGGTGATTTCTCTCATCTCTCTATTCCTGTTAGGACATTCGGTCCTTGTGAGAACAAAAAAAGAGCGCACACTCAGAGAACTCGCAGAGGATTCACCTTGCTCTCACAGCTGATGATAAGGAAGCATGTTCTCTTTAATGTTCCCTCAGATCAGAAATCTTCATCGCTGCCCTCAGCAGTTTCCTCCGCTGATGCTTTGATAAGCTGCTCAGTCTTTCTTCTCTGTTCTGCTGGTTTGGAAAATACTGAGTCTATTTTTCTATATTCATTGTTGCGAAAGGCTGTTTGATCCAGGCAGAATTTTAAGGCTGCTGACGGCACTGAATATTTTGCCTGTATTTGCTTTTAATGCCACCAATATCCCTTGAACTAATGGCCAGATTGGCATCAAATTATTCATGCTCCCAAGACAAGGTTTATTCTTTTTCTAGACCAAACTGTCCAAATTCAGATTTGCTGCTGTACCTGCTTGCCCCTTGCACTGATGACACACTTTTTTTAAGTGTTACCTCATACTGCCAGTAGGAAGGAGGCTTCTGCTTTTGGTGGCCCTCATGAGCTTTCCCTTAGTGCCACCATGAGGTCTAATTCTGGCTTATAAACCATAGATCTATCGGGTTCACAGTGTTGTTGTTTTTGGAGTGTTGACCATTCAGCTGTGTGTGTGTGTGTGTGTGTGTGTGTGTGTGTGTGTGTGTGTGTGTGTGTGTGTGTGTGTGTGTGTGTGTGTGTGTGTGTGTGTGTGTGTGTGTGTGTGTGTGTGTGTGTGTGTGTGTGTGTGTGTGTGTGTGTGTGTGTGTGGCAGAGTCAGAGGCTTCAGCTGCAGGTCCAGAAGCTATTCTTAAGACTTGTGTCTCCACTGATGTGGAGGCCCAGATGGACCAGAGCAACTCAGACTTTGGTGACATACATTTAGGAAATGTAAGTATTTCAAACATGAATTTATCTTTCACAGTCACAATTATGTTGATGATTCCATGACTTTTTTTCAACCACAATAAATATGTTATAACTTAAAATCCTGAAAAATGGTATGGCATTCACATCAGCCTTTGTTATGTTTCATTTTGGTGCTTATTACCAAATATTAGTAAGACGGTCATTATGGTACAGATCATACCTGCTGAACATAAGCATGTTAGCGTTGTCACAGTGATAATGTTAGACGCTAGCATTCAGCACAAAGCACCGCAAAGGAAGGCCTCACAGAACTGCTAGCATGACTTTAGAACTATCCGAAAAAATCTGTAATCCGAAAAAATGTGAAGCCTAAATTTCAAAGCACTTAGCAAAGCCCTTAATTTCCCTGCCAAGTGAACAGTGTATCACTGTGTCACATATTTGAATTTGATAATATGCATTGTCAATTGTGAGATTAATGCTATTAGCCATATACATTTACAATGAAACAATTAGCATATTCAAAGAGTAAGTGACAACCTATAGGGGGGATCCCACCCAGACTTTCCAATTATCATGCTGAAACATGTGTTCACAATTCATGGTGCTACAGTCCATTTTATTCACCTGTCAATCTCGTTAAGATGCAGACTACAAGTGTCGGTTGGCTGTTTCATGACTGCTTGATCGATAGAACCTTCCCTGTTGCTCGCTGCATGTATGATAAATGGTGATATTTGGAGTTATTGAATTTATCTGTGTAACTAGACCAGAGAGATACCTGATCTATTTCTGAGACAAATTCTTATTTTTGTCTGTGGAAAACTTTCTGCCTCTCCATCTTGTGTGCCTTGTGGCCCATGTGAAGTTGTGCAGTTGTTCAGGGTTCATTACGTCTCTCTGGTGGGGGGCTAATGGTGCGCCGCCTCTCCCTCTGTGCCTGTTATGGCTGTGTGTGTGCGGCATGTCTGCATGCCTGTGGCTCGATTATTGTCATTTTGACTGATACTTTCACACTGTGTGGTTGAAGGCTTGTGTCTGATATGGCAGATTATCCATCATGCTATTGTTGTCACACAATATTGAGCCGGTTGCTGTACGAATGGCTTACTCCTTTGTTTTTATTATTTCTCTGACCACCTTTATGTCTTGTAGCTGAGCAAGAAAATACACTTTTCACTGTATTATGAGTGAATGCTATTTAAAGTAATATAACTGAGAGATTTCAGCTTCCCTATATTGATTGAAATGGTTTTGTGTTGTGGAATAGAACAGTTTTACTAGATTCAGAATTCAACCAGGTAAAAGCTCTTGGAACCTCGATTTTCCCCGTAAAATGTGATGCCAGAAAACAGTATTTTTTTTAAAAATGGAGCGTCAGACGGCATAAACAACTTTATTTTTACGGTGCTCCGAAATAAATAGGGGATGGATGTCCGGTTGGTTTGTCTGTGGACGAGTGGTTTGTTGTTTGAGGTGCAATATATGACTCAGCAGCTTTAAGACATGAAGAAACTATTATTTTCCTCTTCGGATTATTTTCACCAGAACGTGGGCGGGTCGTAATTTTGACCGGAAATGACGTTAGCGCCCTAATACTATATTTTGGGGGGAAAAATCCTGAATATATAATGTTTGATGTACCCTCCTTCTAGGTACAAGGAGGGGACATTGGTCCTTTTGAAAGCATCAAACTGGAGGTCATATTTACTCCAACCATTCCCGGAGAGAGCAAACTGGACTTCCACATCAAATTCTCTGACTTCCGCACCAAACCAGTAAGAGACTATTTAATTTAGTAATTAAAAACAAGATGAGGGTAGACGTTTAAAAATGTATACAGCCAACGAGAGACTGTTATTCTGTGTAAACCAAATGATTACTTACAGATACCCATCCAGGTGAGGGGAGTGGCGGTCAGCATCCCGGTCTGGGTGGTCCAGCCCAGCATTGACCTGAAGATCTGCATGTTTGACCGCCTCTATCAAGACAGCATCGTGGTCCAAAGCAGGTGGGTCCCACAGACTGTGATGGCTGACAGATTTTCTATGTATGAACCCCATTGATACAGAATTGTTACAGCGCAACCTGCACAGTTGCACTTGTGTTCTTTCTGTTTGCTGCTCGGCTCCCAATCATAACCCAGGATTTAATTCTGATGAATCAGTTATTTTCATCTACACAAACAGTACCTAGAAATTGAAAAGGTTTTTTATCTACTTAGTTGGTGAAATAAAACAGGAAATCCCTACAGTGAAGTTTAAAATGTACCTGCGTACCTTGTTAGCTCGATTCCTATGTTATCCATAACACTATAATACAATAAATGTAATTTAATGGAGGAATGCACCGGAGTCATTTGGAACAGTCCCTCCGCCCCTTTGATTGAACACAACGTGTTTTCTGTCCCGTGTTGATCCCCAATTGGTTTACATCCATTTACACATCTGCCCTGTCTAACGAGAGGCAACGCATCAAATTAAGGGAAGCGAGACGTCATTAGTTATCATATCAGCGTCACTTTAAGTAATCATTACTCACAGTTGGAGACAGTAATGGATCAAGGGCAAACAAAGTGTGCCAAGAAACTATATGAAGTGATATTTGAGTTCCATTACTTTACTCACCATGCAACCTCTGGGTGGATTTTATTTTAAAGCTGCCTGGTCTTCTTCTCCTCTTAGTCATGAAATAAAAGTTGTTGACAAACATATATTGTATACATTTTATATTCCGTTAAGAAATTTGAAAGTTTAAGGTGTTCCCTGGTTTCCGGATAGTTTTTGTAAAAACTAATCACAATCACCTCTTTCACGATGTTCATTTTTACATCAGTGTAAGTGATGATCAGAAATCAGCGAGATGAAGCAGTGCAAATGTTCTAAATATAACATGCACTGTAGTGATACTGTTTTTTCGGTGTTATACTTTTATTTGTCTAAATTGTTTTTTGTGACTTCCCCAGTCTACATCAGATTTAAAACCGCTTTATTTCCTTGCCATTTGTAGATGGCACACTGACATTCTTCTACTGTACCATGTACTCTATAAAACCCCACTTTAAAACATTCCAGCTATCTCTGAAAGAGACAATAAGAAACCCCTCAGCCCAATGAGATGACTGCAGAACTGAGTGTTGCATGTCATATTCTCATTTTGTTTGTTGTCATGCTGAATTATTAGGGTTTGGAAAGTGGCATGGACTGCTGATGTAGCATGTTGGCTTATGTGCTGAATGCAATACTAAAAACTCCCTCATTCTTTGCCAAAGCAATCATTTTCAGAGAAAACCGGCTCATGGAAATCCCTTGAAACAGAAGGGTCCAGCTTACTTTTTAGATGTTCCAACATAAAACTCTCTTAGCCACGCTCAGAGCCAAGTTTTGAGATATTCGGCCTCAATAAAATACCGATGCATTAGCTTATAAATATTCTTTTCACAGCAAAGGATGACGCAATGGACCGAGCGGTAATCTCACATCCCCACAATCCTCTTTGGTCCACAAAATAGCACGGGATAACAGGAATCCCTTCGTGATTATGGGCGCGATACAGTATAATTCTCCCACGAGGTTAAACATTCAGCGGGGGCAGAGACATTTGCAGATGTGTCGTCCACCACCTAGCCTGTCATTGTGTCACGTCACATGGGGGGAGGGAGTGCATGTGTGAGGGTGGAGGATTTGTGACAACTGCCATCTGGTGCGCTGGCACAACAGCAAATGTGACAAGATGACGAAGACGGCATCAGTGTGAACGGCAGACAGCCTTTAAATAAAAAAATGCTGACGCTTGCTCCAGCAAACCATGCAACATGCCACTCTGCCTCCAACACTGTAATTTGAACACAAAATAGCTTGGCAGCCTTTTTCGGGAAACAATAAAACAGCGGTTGCTTTTATCGTACAATTTGTCACTTCGAGTAGATGATGAGATAGCGCAAGTCCTCCTTTTTTTATGACAGATTTATATTTTTTAACAGCACAAAGAGTCTTTGAAATATTTTTGTTTTCTTAAAGGTCCCCTATTATGCAAAATGCACTTTTTTCTGTCTTTTATACATAAATATGTGTCCCCAGTGTGTAAGTAGACTCACAAAGTGTCAGAAATTACAACCCTCTCTCTTTCCTCCTTACACACATCTCTAAAAACGGGGGTACAAACGAGCTGATCCAGAGTTGCTGCCGATATGACATTATAACCGTAATGTGGGCTGGCTTTACATGGAACTCCTGGCAACGTCCCACCCACGTGACACGTCCCAACCTATCGTGCCCCATATACAGTCGTGAGCTGAATCCCCTCGAGTAGGCAGCTTTGTGTCTGTGTATTCAGCAGGATGTCTGCAGGAGGGACTATATAATACTTATAATCCCACGGTTCTAATGGTAATCACTGAGAAAATAAGTGTTTCAGAAATAATGCTTGACGTGGTTTTGAACATAATATGGGGTTTAATCACGGCAGCATTTAGCTGAGTTTCTCTGTTAGAAACTTCTTGCTTCAGACAGAGAGCTGCATGCGCACCAAAGGGGCGTGGCCAGCTTCAGGTCAGCTCAAATTTAAAGCGACAGTCATAGAATCAGCACTTCAGGAACAGGGCTGACATAGAGGGGTATGAGGCATGCTACAATGGGTGATCTTTCTTCACAGACATGTTCTTAAAATATAGCGTAATAGGGAACCTTTAAAGCCAGGGATTTAAAGATTACTCCTGCAAATGAAAATAGTTTTTGGAGTCTTGTGTTGGAGTATGGTTTGCCAGCAAATCATTGGAATATAGTGCACACATTTGGCAGAGTTTTTCATATTTGGGAACAGTAAGGCTTTTATTTTTTGTATGCTCGATTTTCAAACACTCTTCCCTTGGTACCTGCTGGGAGTTCAGCATTCCTGCCCAAACTCAGGACACACACACAAAAAAAACAAGCTGCTTTTTTTTTCTTCACAAAGCCTTCTGTCCTTGATTTCTCTCTGTATTTCTTATATGCCTACTGTGCCTTCGTCAAACCAGTCTCCTACAGTGTGTTGTTTGGCAAGAAGAATGTGTGTTAGTATTTGATGTCAGAGTTGTTGTTTTTATTTTTATTTTATGGATAATAGATATATATCTTTCTGTTCCAACTGTTTACTTTGGAAAACATGATACTTTAATAAGCAGACAGTGTTGCATTATTGGGATGGTTCCATATAAGTGTTTCCGTGAAGGCTTGGTTTGCAATGAAGCTGAGAGTGAGTACACGTAGAGTGAGCAGGAGATTATCTGCGTTCTGTCTATGTAACAACACGATTATTGGAGGCACTCTGTTTCCCCACAAGATCCTCCACAAACTCACATGGGTGACATGGTTCTCACCAAATGAGTAGACAAGAACATAAGACCATTTGATGATCAACGGCAAGTGGAGATGCTTCTTACGAGATGCCAAAGTTTAAAGAGGAGTCTCCAGTCACTACCACTCTGACACAGCATCAAACTAAAGCTGAGGCAACCAACAGGAAGACCTCCAAGATTTGATGCATGCTGAAAGACCCATCTACCAAGAAGAAAAATCACAATACAAGCCCAGAATGGATATCAAACCCCCTCGAATAATGCGAGGGGAAATGATGAAGAGCATGAGACCGGGATCATCAAACATTGAGCAAACATAGTTGCAATCTAGGACAAAACTATCGAGAAAGCTGTTGGGCGCAAACAAATAAACAATGCATGGAATGGATCAGAAATGAAACATTGGAGACTATATAAGAAACCGAAATTACAGAACCAAAACATCCAGGTTCAAACAAGACCTACAGGCTTAATACCAATACAACAACAAACTGGTAAAAAGGACGGTAAGGAGTTAGCCTACCTTCATGATACGCAACTGAAAAAGCAGCTTTGTTATATTATCAAGGAACATCCTACAAAATCACCAATGTGATATGCGGAACACAATTTAGAACCAATTAACAAATCCATGACAAGCAGGGACACTAATAAGAGCCGAAAAGAAACAGGAGAAAAACATACAAAGCATTTCAGAGATATTTATCTACAGAGATCTACCTGTCGTCCAATAGAAACACAAAAATCTGCAGAAGACCTGGGATTCCATATGAATAGTGCTGCGTACCTGGACTCACATTCAGGTTCAGGTCCGGACTCTAGTCCAGAGGTTCAGACTTATAAGTCCGGACCTGAACCCATGGCTTGTGTGAGTAACTAAAGTGAACTTATTTTATTCTAACCCTTCACTTTTCGTCTTTTCTCAGCGCAAATTTCTCGATCTATGGAAGGTTTTAGATGGTTTAGAATAAAAAGGAGAATATACGTAAGTGCTAGTTTTTTTGCGACTCCAAGTACCGGTTCCCGACGTTCCGGTTTTAACCGGACTTGAACCAAAACTTTTTACAAGTCCAGTACCGGTTCGGCGTACCAGTACGCAGCACTACATATGAAACAACCAACTAAAATAGATATGAAAGACTGTAGGAGCTTTTGCCCAATACTAAAGCTTCCATGTGGTGGTTTAACTCCTGGGGATGACTTGGCTGACACGCTTTACTGTGTTTATAGATTTTCCCTTCCGGGGTCAGACACACCCAATCCTGTGACACACACCTTGAATAACTGTGCCTTAGGAAATCGGACAGTGACTCCCTATGGCACACACAGAGAATAACACCCAATTGTGACAGCTTAAAACCCAAAAATGAACTCTCATTAAAATGGAAATAAAACAAAGACATGGATCCTTTATATTCTAAACCAAATCAATGAAGCATGGACAACAGTCTTAAGTTTTACCCATTTGGAAATCCAAGCAATACACCACCAAAACCAAACTATGAATCTACCCAAAACTTTTTTCCATCAACACAGTACTGTATATCCACCTTTCAACCATCATGCCAATGTAGGATCTTGCATATGTTCTGGCCAAAGGCAATCTCCAATAATAACCGTCTCAAAATAACCCATAAAGGTGACATACGCTCTATACTGAAAGACGCAGGTGGGTCTGGATTGGACAGGTGCTCAAAATCCACTTCAAAGTAATTCCAAGAGGCGCTTTACACTGCACCCCAGGCGGCAAGCAAAGGAAAGGGAGGCCCAAAATAACATGGCTCAGGACGATAGTGAAAGAATTCCAACACCAACATCAGAGTGGGGAAACCATAGAGACATTGGCCAAAAACAGAAGGAAGTCGAGAGGCTTTGTTTCTCTGTTGAACGAGTGAGTGAGAAAGATAAAGTATTAAGGAAATCCTCTTGGAGGTGAATCTCACCTTTTACATTTAAGAAATGCTTTCCTTGAAAACAGTTTCTATTTTAATATTTAAAGCAACAACCAAACAAAACAAATGTTCTGTATTTGTATAATGTGCTGATTATATAATCATCACGAGTTTAACCCCAAGGCAGTGAAATTCTGTTTAGTGACCTTTAAATCGTTAAACATTGCTTCAGAAATAAGATGGTCACAGGCAGCCAGTAAAAAAAAGATAGGATCAGCTAAATGCCCCTGTTAATTAAAATTATAATTGCCCTAAATGATTATGTTCCCATGAATACTCTTCCGAGAGTGACTTGAAGGTTATCATTTGGCCTGAATAAAGATATCGACTTAATACCCCCCAAGTGTCCCTGAGAGTCCTTGCCTCGGGGACACAACCATCTGGTTGACCTCTCTGCTCAAAGTGGGGCATTTCGTTTGAGAGGGGGAATCGAATAATCAGGGGTCCCTTTAGTCGATTTCGCCACAGCTCACTCTTCGCTCACCTTTGTATCTCTGAGGATGAAAGCAGACATAACAAAATGTTAAACGCATTTCACCTCCAGCAAACAGATTTTTTCCCGTGTGTTTGTACTGTCATCGTTTTCAGAAGGTGTAAACGTGTGGGCTGTGGTTGGATGTGTTGGAGAATTCCCAAGGTGAAGAGCCATTTATAAAACTAGCTTCAGCTATAACTGAGGCTTGTAGCCACAGGCACAAACATCTGTTGGTGCTCCTGGAAAATTGGGTGACCTAAATGATTTGGACTGGGGGGTACATCAATCCATAAAAGGCAATTTGTCTGTCACTCAAACAAAAACTAGTTTCTCGGTCCGTTCTTCAGTCCCTGGGGGGTAAAAGGTAAAGATCCACAGGGCATTGCACCTGGCAGTTGTTCTTTTGTCTTTGTTGCTGTCTCATAAAATGGATGGCTTACGTCAACGCTGCTGTTATGTTGTCTTTTATGCCACAATAAACAACAGTCAACAGCAGTTCCTGTGCAATATATCCTGTGCGTTATTGCCTGAGCGTTACTACTGCATTATTATTCAGTAACAGTACAAACGGCCCACGATAACCCCTCTTTCTTACAGGTATGCACTTGCTGTGTTAGCACTAAGCTAATGAAGCCATATCTATTGCATTACAGAGCCAGCACTGCCTTGAAGCTGACCTTTGAGGTGTGCCCGGATATGAGGAAACACATGGAGATCCTTCCAAAGACGGGTTTCATCCAAGCTCAATCGAGGTTCAACGCCCAACTCAAGTTCCTGCCGAGGTAAGGAAGGACACGCAGAGGATGATATGATAATGGAACCATTGGAGCATTCATAATCTTATTTTAGACCTTAAGCATGTTAAGATTCTATCACCCTTCTGTGAAAGTGCAATCTGTTTCACTGTGGTACTTCTACTTTTACTTTAGTGCAAGATCTGAGTACTTCTCCCTCCTCTGATCGATTGTGCATTCAGTACATACTGTAGAAAAGTCATAGAGGTGTTTGTTGACCACATTTAGCAAATACCTCTTTACACCAATTAGCCTTAAATATTTCTGGTCCAAATAAACGTCTAATTTTGACAGTATTGCCTGGTAGCATATGTTACTAGAAACCTTATATGATAGCTTCCCTTTTTGATAGAAACGAGCTTTGGTGTCTAACGGAGGTACAATCTATAGCCCGTCAACAGCCAGCAGGTTTGAAAGACTTGCTTCCACACACCTTCACTCTGAGCGTAATGGTTTGTAATGACTTTGGAGGACATGGTAATTCTTCCTACAACAATACCAGCTCTATATTTAGCTGGAGACGCAGGAGTTGAACTGCAGTTTAAATGCCAGGAGAGCGGACAGGAGACCCCCAGGGCAAATATGAGAGGCGTGCAGTATGTAAAAACTCAGCGTGGGCACTCTTCTGCCCACCCTCCTTTTCTTTTTTCCTTCGCAGTTCTTTGTGTATTGATAGTTGATGCTAAAAAATAGATATTAACAGGAGGAGGGTTTTCCTCAATAAGAAAATAAATGAAGGCTGTGCAGCGGTCATCGTTCAGCAAGGGAGCAGGAGGGAAAAGTGGGAATATGTCAGTAATCTGCTTTAGTGAATCAGCAGAGGTTTTAATGCTCGGCTTAGAGTACAGCTTTACTCTGCTGCTGAGCGTTCACAAGCACTAACGCTGCAACCACAGCTACCACCCCCTCCCTACTTGTGCTGTATCACACTCTCTACTGTGTCTCTATCTCTCTGCTCCTGCGCTGTCTTCTCCCACTCTCTTTTTCTTGGCCTCTCACCTCCCTGCTTGACTATTCTTCACTCTCATTGCCTTTCTCTGCACTCCTCCTATAACTTCCCCTCTCACTCTGCATCCATTCTGCCTCTCTCAGTTACTCTCAAACTCTTCCTCTCGTCCCTCTGTGCATCCACCGCTGCTTATATGCTGGAACCTGATTCTGATTACGTAACCTGGGACACCAGAGCCAGCTTCAAAGGATAAATCCAGTTTATCCGAGTTTTTATCTCAGCAATTACTGAGTTAATTGCTGAGATTGTGGAACAGATTGATATTGCGAACAAGTAGGATTGACAGAAGCCTGAATTTCACATTATTGTTTAGCAGTGGTGAAAACCAAGTACATTTACTACAAGTACTGTACTTCAATAATACTAATAATTAAAGGTACTTCTACTTGAGTATGGGAGTATTTTCTTTTCATGCTATTTCTGCTCAACTACAATTCCAAGAGAAACATTTTACTTTTTACTTCTCTACATTTTTCTTACCTCTGTAGTTACTTGGTATTTTATGTGAATATTTTTGCAAAAGAAACACAAAAGTTTAAACAAAAAATGATGTTTTTTCAAATGTGTGATAAAGTTGATTTAATACTTAAAGAGATAGTTAATTGGCACCTAAAAACATTTCTAATTTGTTTTTGAAAGTGTTTAAAACTTTTATGAACTTTTATGATCTTTTCAGGTTCATATTTATATTGTGTGTCTCTACTGTGACATGTCTCCATGCTTTAATGTTCAAAAAGCTCTTTATTTTTCTCATACTGCCTGTGCCTGCAGAATCTCTTTTCACCCTCTGTCTGAAACCAGAGCCCAGTCTGCTCTGATTGGTTAGCTGACCAGCTCTGTTGTGATTTGTCAACTGACCTCTGACAATAGAAGCGCGAGTGTTACATAATGATGTCTTTATGTTCCCGAAGTAAACAAAGTAGTCCAATAGAGGCAAGGGGGGGAGTGTGTGTGCAAGAAACTCCCTCTGGAGGGAGTTTTTGGATTTGAGCCTTTGCAGACCATTTACATGCACCTATATAACACACTACAGGAAAGGGAAAACCTCAAAAACCATAACAGGGCCCCTTTAAGATTTTAGGGTGTTTTTTGTGATTTGTTTGTTTGCTTACTCCTATGTTTAATATTTGAAGTAGATTTAGCTGATTATACTTACTTACTTTATTTTAAGTAGCATTTTAAATGCAGGACATTTGCAGTATTTTAACGATGTGGTTTTACAACTTTTAGTGAAGTAAAATGTTTGTATTATTCTTCCACTCCTGTAATTCAGTCTGACATTGTGTTCCTATTTGTGAATTTTTTGTTGGTGGTTGTTATTTTGCCTCCGTCATGGATGGATCTCGCCTTCTAATCTGTCAGATTTTTGGCAGGTTGGCCTTTGTTTTATTCAGTGGTGGTGTGTCATTAAAAATGGCACTGCCAATGTTTTCCTACCCAGAGCCTGATTGGATTTCCAAATCCTCATTAGCAGCATTGCCTTCACTCACTGTCTCCTCCACACATACTCATACACAGTTAAATCTGGATTCCAAATGACTCATAGCTTTCATTCTTTACTCAGGTGCTTGCTTCTTGCCTCCCCTCCTCGGGCTTAAGGGAGAGGGTGAGCAGCACATTCTCGCTTCCTGCTCTGGAGGATTGTGCTCAATCTGCCCACATACGTCAACGTCTTTCCTTTGCTTCATCTCTCTCTGCCTGTCTTCCTCCACTTTTATTTGTCACCATGCAACCCACATGTTCCTCTCACATATCCAAAGCATTGTTCCATACACTGTTTGTGATCCTGTTCAGCCAAGAGGAATTCAGATGGACACAGAAAACATTAACTTGTGTTCAAGTAACCATTTACTGTTTGGGAGAAGGGGTTATTTTGTTACTTGGTCATTCACATACGATATAGAAGTTGCATTGGTTGTCCCAGTGTTTTTCAGCATAACTGACAAAATATGGAGTTTTAAAGGGATATTTTGAAGAGTTTCAGGTGGGGTTGTATGACATACTTCTCCATAGTTACATTACAAAGTAGTTACGCCCCTATTTGGGATAAACCGACAGGAGTTACAACCCCAAAGAAAACCACTGCACTACATTTAATGGGGGCAGAAGCAAACCATATTTTCATCATTGATAACATGGCCAACCTTGAAAAGTTGATGTCAGTGAAAGCTATTTTTCTTCAAATATTTTCATCACTTTAAATTTAACAACCACTGTTATTTTAGCTCCGAAAGCCAAAATAATTTCTGGTTGCTGCTGTTTCCACTATCTCCTGTGTTCTGAAAGGTAAAAATACATATTTCCTTCAATCATTTCTTTTGTCAAGTCTGGTGGCTTTAGTCACCTATATGATAGGGTTGGCTGACTGCATGGTAAAACAGGGCAACTATTCTAAATATAGTGTTCTTGACACAGATATTTAGTTTTCTTAGATATTTTTTTAGGTTAGCTTAATTATTTACTGCCCCTTGTCCTCAGCCGTACACTGCTTCGCTTCCGTGACGGTATTTCCTGTCTGTTCATCCAAACTGGGGGCTTGCCCATCGCCAATTACTATATACATACACTAACTACTACTTCAAAAACCCTACTTCAAACAACTTACAACAGCCTTTACGGTTATATCGATGGTTTTTCTGCCATTTTTTTCATGGCTGGAGCTGGGCTGAGAGCTATATAGAAATATGATGTTCCTATTCTTAATCCCGGCTACAATGCTCCGATTGATTAGTTGTCTCTCCAACTGGGAAAAGCAGAATTCCAAACAGACACCACGTCACATCACCACGTTTATGTTGTTGAGTTAAACCTGTATTGCCATGTGACCTGGCTTACTTAAACCTGAATCTGTGGCCAAAAAATAAAGAAAAAGACATGCTTTAGTTATTAAAAACGTTTTCTAAAATGATCCAAGTAGGTCGAGGGAAAGAGTTTTCTCTGCACGTAGAGAATTTATTGTAAAGTAAATTTAAAACTGATGACAACATCTTTTGAATACGATGGATTGAACGGGTTTTAGGTGTAATCCCTTAAGAGCTATGGCAATGTGTCCTATCCCGTCTGATAAAAGGGAGATTACATGGATGATTTACTACAGATTACAACAAACAGCTCCGTCTATGGTTTCACTAATAGTTCATCATCACACCAACAAATAGAAACTTTAATTAATCCATGAGTTCCAGGAAACAAATAACATAATAACCTGTTTGGTTAGGACTTTTGAATGATTTTACAGTCATTTATTGTATGTTTTACCCATGCATTTCTGCATAGTGGACAATCCCTAAACCCTCTTAATCTGTTTTGTAATCCGTTCATCATCACTTTTTTTGAAATGGTGAAGTGGAATCAGAGCAGGCGTCTACATTGAAGGGGAATTTATATTTCAACTATGTTGTATGCATCACCATCAGGAAAAAGTACCCAGTTTCCTTAAGTGAAATGTTCAAATGTTCAGCTTTATGGATTCTAGGTGATAATTATAATTTGTTTGTTCTCGTTTTTTTGTAATGGACACGTAGATAAAGTTCTAACCAGATATTTTAATATTAGGTCAAATCCTTCGGAAATTCCCACTCTAGCGTTCTTAATAGTACCCAGTACCCACAAACTATTTCCACTTAACCGTGTTCTCATCTGATATCAGTAGTATCATTAAAGACTATGGAGGATAATTACTTGTGGATGAGGCTGGGGGGATAATCTGGCAACAAATAGGAAAAGTAAATCTGTACAGAACAGTGTCAAATCTAAAACCCCCTCCGTCCGCAAAATACTCCCGGGCATATGGACCTGGCGACTTCCCGCTGCACTTTTCCACTCTGCCCTGCCAAGCTAATTCAAGAGTGACTCTCCAGCAGTGAGTCTATTTACGGGCAGAACAAGAGTGCTTCCTTAAATACACCCCCTGTTGGTCAATGAAGGGGAGGAGAAATACTTATTTTCATTAGTCCCCTTTGTAAATGAAGGGGATTCAATTCTGCAAGGAAGCGACCTCTTCCTAGCGTTCAGTCATGAAGGGTGTAGTAGGGAACGTTTACAGCAGCTGCAGCTGAGATAGGAGGAAATCTGGAAAAAATAAATAAAAGCCTGTCCTCGAACCTGAAGCACACACATTTGTCGGAGGCGAGGCTCGGTTGTATTACTTGGAAAAGAAAAAAAAACAAGCTGACATCTGGAGAGCCTTAAAACCACTGACATTTACGGCATTAGCTCTCCAGCATTAAAAAGCCAGAGACAGGGAAGACAGTTAATAGGAGAAAAACAGAAAAGGGAAAGCGGGAAATGGGAAAAAAAATAGAATAGAGGAAGCGAGAGGCGGGGGAGGATCTGAACCACCAACTGCATTTGACATTCGACCACTGTTTACATGCTAATGAACTCTACACACTTACATATACACAGTGTATATATAGAATATGTTATGTAGAAGGACTGGAGTTTAACATAAGCCTGACTGCTGGGCCTCTTTGAATCATACTTACATCTCCCATCACCATGGCTACAACCTACAGTAGTGTGGAGGCACGCTCTGCATCTCTTCCCTGCTTTCCCTGGCGAGCCGATCCCACAGTCGTGGGTTTAAGTAAAGTAATGGGTCTTCAGGGTCTGAATCTTTGTCTTTCTTTGAGAAGCTTCACAGCGGCTCGTGGCTTTTCACAGATGTACTGATGAATAAGGAGAACCTTTTAAAATCCCAATTGTGTGTTTATTATTAAACCCTTAAGGGGGTGGTGCAGGAATGAGTCCTTCAATCCAAAAATTAGTTAGCATAATACCACTTCCCGTTCCCTTGTCTCCAGGTCAGCAGGTTTTCTTTTACGGGTTTTTAGTTAGATGCCTGAAATAAAGTCTGCGGTTAATAAAAGCTCATGTTAGATTCTCGTGTTTGTTCTACAACATAACATACTTTAATAATCCAAGGGGGAAATTAAGTTGGGTTGCACCATATTAGAATACAATAATTAGATATGTAAACAATCATAAGTTGGAGTAAAAATGTGCGATAAAATTCCATCTAGCTACTGGGACGCAGCGTCTTAGGCACAGGATCAAGGCAGGACGTCCTCAACAGCACAGAGATCATCTGAGGAAGACACGGTGAAGCTCTCAGTGCAATCCTTGTCTTCACAAATAGTCTGGAAGCCATCAAAGCAAATGTTAGAAACATCATTGATGGAAATGTTGTCGATGGGAACCCTGTTGATGGAAAGGCTGTCGAAACTGTCTGGAAGCCATTGATGGAAATAATGCCGTCAGATATATCCGAATGCAGCCATGTTTTCGTAAATACCAATAAACTACGTTCCAGATATTCCGTCTGACTCCTAGCTAACCCAATTAGCTCATCCATTCCGTTAGTCCATAGGCCCTCTTACGTTAAAACCAAACACAAGTCCGACTTCAGCTTAGAGATCTTGACGTGAAGTCATGCGGCCGTCATGTAGTCAGTTTTACGCAGTTTACTTGGGTAATTGCATTTCGTATAAAAAATGACTAAAGTGGTGTAAATATGTCAAGATTATCCTGATGAACAAAACTGTCAATGTTCAAAAAGCCAACAGAAAATTGCTTTTGTTGAGGGAACCCTTGCAATGCTAACTTCTGGGTCGGCCTACAAAAATACATCGTCACTGCACCGCTCTACTGGTGTCTTTGCTTTATTCTGTTCATGATGACATTTTGTGCATAACAGCATGCATCTCACGGTGTACTTGCTTGTTGTATCACTCTCTCACAGGATCTCCTTAGCCAAAGATGCCAAGGAGCTTTTTGACGAAGATACAGGAGTCTTGGAGGTTCCGCTAACAGTGCAAGTAGCTGGCCAGGTTTGTCCCATAAAACACACAGCAGTTAACCTCTCTTTTATCTAAAGCAGCTTTCTTATTGTGCAAAAATAAAGGCTTGTGTCCTACTTTTTTTCTGAAAGAGGCAAAGCGGCTGAAGGTTGCAACCCATTTTGCTGGTAACAAGCTAAAATTATCTCATACCCCCAAGGCCCAGTTACTCCATGGGTGCTAATAAGCCGAGCATAAAGGTTACCCCGTATGGTTTCACTGAAAGTGTCTCTAAAAGCTCAAAAAGGAACAGTGTGTCTTTCCTTCTTATTCCATGGCGTACATATTATCTGGCAATTTGTGGTGGGGTGACTTTTGTTCAATTTCATGCCTTTTAGTAACGCTTACAGTTGCTTACAGAATAAACAAAAACATTACAAAGTGACTTCATATATTAAGTACGACATACAGTGTTTTGATAGAATAACAGTATAGAATCAGAAATCAGTTTATTGCTAAGTAGGTTTACATATGCAAGGAATTTATTTATTTTGGTGTATGTTGGTTCATACATAATCACAGTAAGAGGAAATAAGTTGTAAAATAGGAGTAATTGTAAAACTATTATAAAGACTTTTTTAAAAACTGTTATAACATCTGAATAAATCATATTTAGAGGAAATCAAAGCATTTACAAAAAAGTAAGAACAGCTAAATATTGCTTTATTTATTTCGAGGAAAATTGGTGTTTGTGACTCAATTAAAAAACTATTGTAAAACGTTTTGTTTTTATCTATAAAAAAGGAAATACAATAAGATTATGGCAAATTACTACTTATTGCATTCTTTTCAATAAATTCCCCCCCAAAAATGTGGCACATTTTGTCAAAACTATTGCACCGTGTCTTAATGCCAAATGAAACTAAAAAGCTGTGATTCACATCTCTGCTCTGGCTTTTTCCCCCTAATCAACAGCACCTGAGGCTGTTGTATAATTCAGCGCCATCCATCATGCTAAAGTAAACAGGAAAAACACTTCTCAGAAAAACATGCAAATGATTTTTCTTGACGATATCTTGTTCCTCAACACACTGAGGCACAGGAGGCAGCAGATGGACGAATGTCAGACTGATATAGGCATCTGTCTTGGTCATCAATTTAAATTATATCAACTTTATTGCCGAGAAATCACAAAAAAAGCTGGTCAGCTAACCAATCAGAGCAGACTTTGGATTCAGACAGAGGGAGAGTATAGGGCCCCTTAAATGCTTCCTTGCAGCTGCCAATGGCTGTTAGCTACGCACATAACATCATTTTTTGAAACCTTAAGACATTCACTTTCCTAGGGCTTGATAATATTTGATCAAGGCCTGGGTTTTTATACGTGAAGTACAGACTGCTCTTCGTTTCTGCTATTTTCCTCTAATTTTCTTTAATAGGATTTCTGAAAATCAATGAGGATTTTTTTTTTTAAGCACTCAGTGAGAACTAAGACATTTAGATGCTCAATATGAAAACAGTTTATTCCGAATTGGTTTTCAATAATCACTTATAGTAGGTGTGTCTTAATGCTATAAACTTATTGCAATATATTTTTAGTGGGGTCCACATCATAAATTGGTTGTTAAATATAGCATTGTTCTGCACCAAACATTATCAAGGAGACCGTTTTCAAGACTGTCAAACTACATAAATAATTTCCCTCAAGAGGCAAACATTTCTTCACACATCCTTTTTTCAAAACCAACTTGCATTTTGAAATATGAAAACTCAGAAGCCCTTGAAGCATAAAAGAAATATCTCCTTGCGACTGAATTCCTTCAGCTCGTCAGCAGCTTTTATTCCAAAACACGGAGCAGCTGCTTAAACATTCGTGTTGCATCAATGCCAGTACTCTTTCTCAGTTCATCTAAATCTGGCTGGTCTTCATGCCAAATTGCCAGCCCCCCCCCCCCCCAATCCAGCCCATATTCCAAGTCTTCCTGATAGGAGAGGATTGTGGGGGGGAAGCAGAGCCAAAGACTAGGCCAGGATGCTCCTGTAGAGCACCAAAGCTGTTGCCCTCGCCCCTAGACCCTGAGCCCCTGGATTTAGACCAACACAAACACACTCGCTGTCGTATGGTCACCAGACACCAGAGCAGCCAGGGCAGCAATGATGCAAAAACCTATGAACAAGTTCATCTGTTGACATGATCCAGGAAGACGTAATCTTGAGAAAAAAAAACACAGCTCGTACTAGAAGTACTACTCATACATAACAAAGAATTGTTAAAGGAAAGGCTGATAATACAATATTTTTTCATATTGCCAAGAAGTCCCATAAAAAGACCGAAACAAACAAATGATTGGATCCTTCGTACCTGCACTGTCAGTCCATCCAGATATTGATTTAACTTAATGAATCTGGGGGATTAGTCTTATTTTGTTTCGAGGAGCTATTGTACAAGCACAGACTGAGCCAGAATTGTGGATGTATTAAGCAAAAAATGGTCTGAATGAAGATACAAAATTGTTTCCCCTCGAGCCTCGCCTCCCATCTACTCCGTCCAATTGGTCTCAGCTCAGTCAAATAACTGTGGATTCAGCCTTTAGCGCATTAGTTAACTTTTAGGAGCCAATGACATCAGGCGACTGACGTGGAAGTTTAAGTACCACCGTTTATCCACTACAAAGATTTGCTTAAATGCCGGACTTACTTCCTTGGGGATTGGCCATCCTGTTGCACTGGGAGACATTTTTCCCAGTCCCAGTGTAACAGATATTTGAGCAGTGTACAGTGACAAGTGGGATTTGAATCAAATCATGCGCAAATCATACTCCACTGTTCAAAGTGGGTGGGCTTAGGATGTAGCGCGGCATGGAGCTAAAGAGGATTGTGGCTATGTTGCCATGCTCGTCCCAAGTTCATGTTGTTGCAGTCTTTGTTCTCGTCACTGCTTTTTTCTTCAATCCGATATTAACGCATGTAATTAAGATTTAAAATGTGATACCAGTGCAGAGCAGTTTTTCCGAACAGCAACTAGAAACCATTTGAGTTACATAATCCAAACCATCATTACAAATATTAACATATTAACATTATTATGATATTAGAATGCAGTTTAGAGAATGTAATGCAGTGTTGTAACGTGTATAGAGGACACTGAGTCCTCTATATACAAAAATACACCAAGATCTATAAAGTTGCTTTATGTGTGTGTGTTCAGGTGAAGCCGGTCCATTTCACAGTGCAGGCCGTGGTCACCTCCTCAGAGCTGCACTTTGATCGCTCCGAGGTGGACTTTGGCTTCTGCACCATTTACCAGTCGGTAAAGAGCACCGTCCGCCTCACCAACACATCCCTGCTGCCCCAGGACTTTGGCTTTTTGGGCATTCCAGAGGTACGGCACAGGGCACAAGCGCTTCTCTCATTTCAGTTTGTAGTACTGTGATAGGCTTGTGTTTATTATGCCTTTCATTGTGATGTACAGACACTTGGATCCATACCATAAGAAACTCAGTGAATCTCATTTTTACTTTATTCACTGATTCTTGAGATGAGGGACAGAACGAGCATTGGGTCATATGTTGTTATATTTATTGCTCATTTAAATATATATATTGACAGCTAAAGGTTTAATTTAATCAAGTATGTCATATTGGTCTTTATAAGAAATAAATTCATAAGAAATACAGTTATTTCACAGATAAGTGTGAATTCACACCATTTTGAAAAACCCAATTTTGAAATTCCTTAATGTACTACATTTATTTTTAGTATGAAGTATATATAATCAGTATTCTTAGTCAAACACAAATATTCCATGTAGTTCAGGTTGTGTTTTAATATATAAACACAATGAAGTCTAATAAGAATAACATGTTTCTAAAACATTACAAAGTGACTTCATACACTAAAAGACAAAAGACTTGATCTGACAGTGCTGACACAACTGATTGTGTTAAAAACCGATAAAGCATTAACCAATCAACCAACCATTTTTAGCTGTGAACTGATTGAGACTCCCACTGATTACTTGAGGATGTGAGGTGTTTAGCTGAATCTTTTAATTTTTGATTTAGTTATTCAATAAATAGTTGCTGTCAGCTTTGCTCTTGCTTTCACAGCTCTCCTATTTATTTATTATTTTTTAGATTTGCTCTTTTTGTTCAACCCTTAAAGTTGCAATCCTTTAGCAATCCTTTCCGTCCTGGTTGATTTGGCAACCTCTGTGGTTACCGTGGAAACAGCTAATGCAGTTCAGCACTACAGCAAGCGCTTGATGAAAAGCTGCTTTGGTAGATGCACAAATAAAAGAAATACACCAGTTGGATATTTTTAATGTGAAGCAGCAGCTCCATTGAACTATAACCGAGTACAGTTTGATTCATTTAAACGAGTGAATAGTAAACAGTAGGTTGTTATTAATGGGATTCAATTACACCGGATTTCCTGGGCATTAAATACTCAGCAACTACCAAAAAATAATAACAATCGTTATGCTACCGACCCATTTTTAGGAAGTTAATTTTCTTTTTTTCCCTAGACTTCTGCTTTTATTGCTGTGTTAATGGCACTGATCTAACTAGAGATGCAATAAAAAATAGCTGCCTGTTTTTGTTTTTAATTTAATCCAGCTCTGGCAGTTATTACAACTCTATGCTGTAGTATAAACTGCCCAGATATTTGCTAAAGTGTAGGCAGAAGAAGTACACACAACACAACTGGACACATTTCTGCTTCCAATGCAAACAGGAAGTTAAAAGACAAAATTAATCGGTGCACTAAAAATGTAAACACATTGAAAGGATATTGCAAAATGATGGCCTACCTAAATAGGATACAAATTGGGGTTTAATTTACAAAAGAAAGTGAAGATCCTTACAGTAAATGTCTGTTGTTTGCTCTTCCTTGCACTGCAGTTTATGGAGGTCCAGCCTAACGATGGCTTCGGCACTGTTTTCCCACAAGAGACTCTGGAGGTCGATCTGATTTTCAGTGCCAACAAGGCCAAGGTGTACAACTTCCAGCTGCACTGCAAATCAGGAATAAACAGGTTACATTTAAATCTAACATTGTGTTATGCTCCACTGAGTAAATTTTAATATGCATGTTATATGTTAGTACAATGTGCAGATTTGTACTTACAATGCTTATCTTTATAGAAATATTTGTACTATATTTATTTTTATTTGATCTTTTTTTGACATTTTATTTTAACTTCTTATGTTACAAGAAATATGTGTATTCTATTTATTTGTATTTTATATTTTATTGGACATTTGATCTTTATCATAACTTCTCATGTTTATAGAATTGATTTTATTTGAACTTTTATTGCACAATTTTAGATTCAACTTTTGTTTGTAAGAATATTTTTATTTTATTGGATCTTTTATTGGACATTTTACTTTACCTTCTTCTGTCTATATAATAATATATGTTACAAAAAGATGGTTTATTCATCTTTTGTTTATTTCATATTTTATTGGGATAAATAAAGTATTCTGATTGATTTCATCTCATATATGGATCCGATGCTTTATAGACCAATGATTGTAATGACGGCATTGGTTGATGGATGTGATTCAGTTCACCTTATTCAGTATTTATTTAACTATATCTTTTATTTTTTCTATCACCAGTGATTTCCCTCTGTCTTGCCGGGCCGTTGGAGTCCGCCCTCCGTTGAAGCTCTCCCACTCTCTGGTGCTGTTTCGGGCCACGGCAGTAGGTGACCACTCCACTGCCGTGCTGTACCTGACCTACCGTCAAACCGCCAATCACCAGCACAAACAGCCAGGTGTAACCAAGACTGGTCCACCGAGACTGTTCTCCTTCTGCCTGCCCGAGCATTCAGACATCAGCATCATTCCCATTGCGGGCCGCCTGCTACCTGGAGAGGTGGGGTAACACACCTTCATTGTTTACATTGATATTAAAGGGGCACTCCACCAATTTACATGCAATTTAAATACTTTATTTAATCCGGGGGAAATTGGGTTTCATTGAATTTGGTCATTTTAGAATAACAGATTAAAGATTAAAACATAAAATAAAAGAATATATAAACACAATCGGTTATAGTTTGAATGTGCTATAAAAGGTAAGGTAAAATCCATTTATTTATATGAGCATGAGAAGTTAAATCAAAATGTCCAAAATAAAATAAAGATATTTATATTATATAAAGATAAGAAGTTAAAGTAAAATGTCCAATACAAAATAAATAAATACATTTTTTAAAACAAAAAATAAAATCTCCAATATGAAATACATTTAAATATTTATATTTTATAAATAATTGTTAAATTGCAAGTCTTTTAACATGTCTTGTCATTCCTCTGACTTCATGGAAGAGCAATACTAAATTGCTGAAATGACTCTTTAATATGGACCATGAAAACATCTTCAAACTATCATGTTTTTAGCACTTTTAGGGACAGCTGAAAAATATTATAGCACTATTATTAATTTGAATTCCTGATATCCTTAGATCAAGAAGATCTTAGCTTCCAAAACCTTAATGTAACCGTGTCACAAAACCACAATCAAAGTTTAGTCTATATAAGATGCTTATCTCATAACTAGTTTGAACTCTAAATGTAATCTAGATGTCGTAGTAAATGGTTGGAGTTGAGCTTTTGAATGTAATGTCTAATTATACTATGTAAAGACACAGAACCTGGGACTATCAAAAACATTTCACTTTATGTTATGAGATTTTTCAACACACAGGATATTAGAGGAACATATTCAGTTCAGCTTACAGAACTACAGGGAGACAAACCGCTGCCATTGTCTCCCCACAGATTCCTGTATAGTGTGATGTTGCACTCTAGTGGACATCAGATGGAAGTGGTTTTATTTGTGCTGCAATATCAATGACTTTCCTATTACCTGGAGCCATTTCAGTGTAGGGGTTTTGGAAAATAAAGAATATTTGTTTTAAAATTAACACGAAATGTAAACTATACTTTAATGTTTCATTTTGACCTCTTTGTTTGAAACTCTTTCTCAAGAAGTTTGATGTCAGTCCCAGTGAAGAGGTGTTGGAAAACACTGAGCAAATCTACACAACCGCTTTTTAAAGTTGCCCTGTTATGCTTTTTGGGATATTCCCTTCCCAGTAGTGTGTTGTGTAGGGTTTTTGTGCATGTAAATGGTCTGCAAAGGCTAAAATGTCCCTCTAGAGGGAGTTTCTCTCCGTCAAACTCCCCCTGTGCCTAAAACGCCTCTATAAAAGTCCTTTGTTTACCTCAGTAAGATGATGACACCATTATGTAACACTTCTATTGGCCAGTGCTCCAACACGTGATAGGATAAGAGGCGGGACATCTCTAAGTAGTTGACTAATCACAACAGAGCGGGCCAGCTAACCAATCAGAGCAGACTGGGCTCTGGTTTCAGACAGAGGGTGAAAAGAGGAGCTGCAGCACAGGCGAGAGAAAAATAAAGAGCTTTTTGAACATTAAAGCATGTCACAGTAGAGGCAGAAAAAAAAATATGAACTGGAAAATGAGCGTAACATGGCCCCTTTAAGATTTCAGTTTATTGTTTTGGGTTGTGACAGTTCAGAAGTTTCCATCAGTAGAGTGGGAGAATGTGGTGTTTGAAATAATTGAATTCTATTTTGTTTTTTCTTTCCATTTTTTTCAACCTAATAACAGGCACAGTGGGAGAAATCCAGTAAATAGTCTGCAATTGGAAAACAGGGATTATCTTTCTCGTTTCACGCTAGAGAAATCTCACAACAGGAGACTCCCCAAAACTAATTTAAATCTCAATTTAGTTATAAGAAGAACAGGCTTGAAATAAAAATAAAAACTGGTCTCTGAATCACATTTTAAAGCTCTATCCAGAAGCTGTATTCTAAATGTGAGACATTCTTATTGTATTAGTATCTCTCCTCTCATAGAGATGCCTGATCCAGGTGACGTTCAGACCCAGCCTGTTAGACGAAGACATCAGGGAGGAGGCACTGCGTCTCCTCAACCGAGCCAAGCTGCTCCGTGAGAAGGAGCTGGAGAGGAGCAGACATGCTGAACAGGAGGTACAATCACACACACACACACACACACACACACACACACACACACACACACACACACACACACACACACACACACACACCTGCTCCAGTCACCTTCTGCTGGTGTGGGGTCAGGGGCTTTACATGTGAGCACTTCTCACCCAGCTTACTCAATTTTTCACTTTCCTGAACAAGCTGGTGTTTACACCGAATGTAGAAGCTGTCCTCAGTGTGAACCCATGAATTACTTGGTGTTTGTGTGTTTCAAGGCTAAAAAGGAGCTCCCAGTAGAGACCGGTAAAGGGAAGAAGGCCCAGGTGATTCCAAAGAACAGTAAGGTGTCAGACACGCCAAAGACAGAACTACTGACTGAATCACCAGAACCTGCCGACCTACAGCCTGGGTATGGTTTTTCATTTCTACAAAGACATGTTTTTATTCCCTTAATGTCATCAATCTTGCTTGCTTTGTATCACAGATGTATGGTGGCTGACAGGCAAACGCGTTACAACGTCCCAAAACACTTCCATCAGGAGAAACGCGTTGCAGTTTAAAAAACAAAGCACAGAAACAAAAGAAAGTGGTGCACAAAGATGGGACCGGAGTGCTTGTTGACGTTTGGGGATTATAAAGTTGTCCAACTGTCCCCGGATACTGAACTAAAATGTCCCTTCAATTGGCTTGTTTCAATATTAGGAGTGCACGATTCCTTACGCTTTTATAGCATTTCTGCTGTAAGCTAGCTCGCTAACCTAGTCGTTTCAAATAAACTTACAAAACATTTACAATAATGATACAAACTAAGTGTGCCAACATTGACAGTGATTGTTGGCCACATTTATAATGCCCTAATGTCAACAAGCGCTCCAATCCCAAATGTATGCATCACGTTTTAGTGTCCCCTTTTCCTTTGTGTTTTGAGCTTCTTACAGTGTTTATTTTATGCAGCGCTTTTAGTAAATGCTCCACATATTTCGTGAAGTCAGTGAAGGTGTTTTTTTTATGGCTTGCGATTTGCCACATTTGTGTTCTTATATTTACATTGTGTTTCTCCTAATGAAATTGTTTGGACCGCTGTAGCGTATTAGCACGGGTTGGTGACCGAACATATTATTTTGAAAACCCCCATTTTCTGGACATAAATGCCAGCTGTGATGGAAACTTCGGGAGCGATGGAGATGAAACTCAGTGAGACACGGGGAGAGTGGGAACTCAAAGGTTTATTATGAAGTTACGCCTGGAGAATTTACAAGACATGTGCTGCAGCCACAAGTTGACACAGCGGTTGCCCGACCAATTCTGAAGATTTCTCACCCGGTCCCATGTATTTAGCTGGTCCTGACAGAATAATCAACATACTGCATAACAGATAAAACATGAAAGCACTATAACCTCTATCAGCTGATGCAAACGGGCAGGAAATAAGGAGACAAAACACTGAGAGCGCAGCAGCCCAAGGTTGCAGGCCTGTGCTCAGCGAGGGTAGAAGAAACTGGGTCAAAGTTATTGGCAGAGGAAAATATCTCCCCAACACCAACAAAGCAAATCTTCATTATTAAATATTTATAAATCAAATGTCAAAGAGTTGTACTACCAAAAGAGAATACATTATTTGGGATACATCTCCTTGAAAGCCTCTTTGGAGGAAAGAAGGCTGAACCCAATTCAAAACAACACTGAGCACAAATCGTTCCTTCTTCTTCCACCGCTTTCATCAGTATTCCATTCTCTTTTGATTCGCAGTGCTCACACCATATATATTATTATCTCCACAGAACTGACAGACTTTGATGAAATAAAGAGTTTGTTCCTCCCAGGTCAGAGCGTTATGAGGAGGCCAGGGCGTCTCTGCTGTTCTCTGTCACTCAGCGCAACAGCGAGCACACCGTCCCCTGCTTTGTGTCGGACGGAGATCCTCCAGAGGAAGATCCACAGGCCATGCCGGGGTGGAGGTAATGCTGAGTCAGCTTCTACACGGCTATGCACTGTGGACCCTGTCATGTCAGAATGTAGTCGTGTTGTGTGCAAAAACTGTCCTTTCGCAATATCTTTATATACCTTTTTTCCATTTGAGGAACAAATAGAGTACCGAGTGTTTTTCATTGAGTACAGTTCAGATCCTAAATGTGAGACTTCTCACTTAATCCACCAACTCCTTTTCTTTACTTGCACTACAGTTATATGCCTTAGATTTGATTCATGCAGCAAATAAGGTCTGCTGTTTGACTTAAGTAACTTATCTCAACCTAGTCCAAAGTAACATACTATACGGCAACCAACATAAGAACGCATAAAACCAGCTAAATGAATAAGAAATGGGACAAAAAGACACAGGCTTAAAAAAAGGGGAAAGAAAGAAAAAGCACCCTATGATAATAGAAGGATTGCTGTATAACTGTCAAAGAGCTCTTGCCTGCGAGCAAGAGATAAATACCCCTACTGTCATGATTTTTTTGTGTTTTTTTGTGCTAGTGTTGTTCCTATGTATGTTTGTTAACATATAAAGGAGGAAAATATACTTTTTTTTACAGAAATATTACCCTGGTATATAAAAATGTTAATTTCCAAGTCATAAACACAACAGGAAAAACTATTTATATTGGATTTAGTGGTGAAATTTAGAGTGTTTTAACATGGTTCAGGTTCAGGTTCTTTATTTGTACCCATAGGTAGATTTAGTTTGCAGATACACAGACAAGGGATCCATCCTGACACACTCTGAAAACAAACACAGACAACAGACACATCTCTAATAAAAAGACTAATAAAAGTACACCCTGCCCCGTATGAGCACAGATTGAATTATTAGCATAATTGTCCGTCATTATGAGGGGCCGTTAGAGACATTATTCAGAAATACCTTTCACATACACATGTGAAACACTCTCACACACACAACTGAAACCAAAATCATTTACAAACATATGTCAAATTCTCTCATAAACACATAAGAAATCCAAAGTGATTCACATTTACATGTGTAACGCTTTCATATACAAATATGAAACGCACTCACACACACACATGAAATACGATTTCAGTATATTGTGTGAGAGGGGTTTCAGTATGTTGTGTGAGGGGTTTCAGTATGTTGTGTGAGAGGGGTTTCAGTATGTTGTATGTTGTGTGAGAGGGGTTTCAGTATGTTGTATGTTGTGTGAGAGGGGTTTCAGTATGTTGTATGTTGTGTGAGAGGGGTTTCAGTTGAAATGGAAGGCTTTTTAAAAAAACAGCGAAGAACCGCGAAAACAATATTTTTGTCTGTCCGTTTGCTTGTTCCATCATGTCTGCTCAGCGGCCGGCACAAAGCTTAACAGAGACAGCAGCGTTGTTAAATAATATCCTGGCCTCAGTGGAGAATATTAGAACACTATCAAACGTGGCCACAACCGGGCCGCAACCAACTGTTGGAACTGCAAGTGGGGACACCTAGGACGGTGAGATATCGTCCCTCTTCCCGTCACGCGACGGCCCACTACTGTCCATGTGCCAAAGCAGTGTTGTGGATGATATCGGGGTGCACAGTCTCTCTCTCTCCTTAGGGAAGCTGTATTATTTAACAACGCTGCTGCCTCCGTTAAGCTTTGTGCAGGCGGCTGAGCAAATCGCTCTCACACAACATACTGAAATCCCATTTCGAGTGTGTGTGTGTGTGTGTGTGTGTGTGTGTGTGTGTGTGTGTGTGTGTGTGTGTGTGTGTGTGTGTGTGTGTGTGTGTGTGTGTTTCACATGTGTATGTGAACGGTATTTCTGAATAATGTCCCTAACGGCCCCTCATACGTCATTCTCCTGACTGAAACAAAAAACAGAGTGTGGGGTCTGTTACACATCTTCTTTATTTCACAGCTTGTCATGTCTTCTACTCCACAGCCCCTTCAACACGCTGTTCCTGCAGCTGCGGTGTGCCACTGTAAAGCCCCCTCTGGTGGTCATATCAGACAATGGAAACAAAATCATAGACTGCCATCAGGTGGCAGTGGGTGAGGGATTTAAAATGTGCACACATTTACCATTCAAAACTTTTTCTGTTTTCATACTTATCCTTGTGTTTTATTTGTGTCTTCTGTCTTTAGGGGAAAAGGTGTTCAAGTGGTTTACAGTCCTGAACACTTCGAATGAAACTTTGGATGTATCCTGATCAAACAAAACATTTTACACGTTACTACAGAAGGAGGAGTCATGTTTGAAATCGCTAATGCAAAGATCCGATAGTGAAAAAATCCCACTTGATGTAAACTGTAGTGTCAGAATAACACAACTCAATATTCACATTTATGCTAAGGCCCCAGATAGCTAGATAGAATATTATGCAGGGAATTGTCCAACGTCCAGGCAAGAATGTCCTTTGTGCATTTTATTTCAAAAATCCAAAAGTAAAATGAAAACCGTTTAACCAGTTTTACCCTGCTAACTTTCCTTGGATTCCCTGGTAAAAAAAAACACATGCCCTTTCTGGTGAACTACCCTAATACATAATTACTCATTGCCAAAGCTGCCTTCACCTAAATATTACAATAAATAGAGGTAAAAAGTCAAAATCCTAAATATATTTACTATAGATAAGGCATCTCTTTGTATTTCTAGACTAAATATTCCAATGGAGCTGGTATTTCTTAAGCCTAAACTGGCATTATACTATTTTTGTTAAACGAGATACTCAAATTGTGCTATAAATAATGCAAACGGTTTTCCACTGTTTTCTTTGACTGTTTCCAAGCTGAAGTCGTCAGTGCTGGATGTGCACGGCCCTTTTTCCATTGTGAATGCTCTCAGAGGCATCAGACCTGGGGCAAAACACACTCTGTTGCTGGCCTTTAGTCCATCTCTGGACAAAAAGGTTTGTTAAGTGTTTAGAATTCATATTTCAAAAGAACATTATTTATACCGGATGTGTAGTTCAAAATACTTTACAATAAAGTGAAGGGGAAAAAAAATGTTGCAATAAAACCAAGCAAAAGGAATATTTTAAACATAGAAATTAAACAAAAAATGGCAAAAGAACATTTAAAATGTTTTGCTAAAATACAAAGGAAGAATGAAAGTTAAAGCAATAATAGAAAAACGTTTTACAAATGTTCAAAATGTTCACAGATATTCTATCTCGTCTGAAAATCCATCGTTAAAAAATGCTAAAGTGCCTTTTTCCTTATTTGTTTGTTTCTTTTAAATCTAGCAGCAGGGGATCTAAGTGGCCGTAATGATTATGAAACAACAAAGATTTAGCAATGTAGGCCTTTCCTAAACTTTCAAGAGCCTTTAAAACCAATGAAAATAACTTTTTAAATGAATCCCAAAGGAGGCAGGAAGCCAGAACTGGTTAGCTTAAACTGGTTTGATATGCTCTCCCTTGACCATGGATTTGAATTGACCAAAGGCTGCTGGCTGTTTCCCAAACTTGTTCCCACATAACTTGTTTTTCCTCATTAGTTTTATCTGTTGTAATGTTCCATTTTCCAAGACTATTTAACAACAACATCATACATTTTGAGTAAAACCTTCCTCCCTTCTGCAGTTCTGTGAGACGCTGGAGGTGCGTTGCCAGAAGATGGTCTTGGAGATGACTCTTCGTGGGGAGGGGGTGCTCCCCGCTGTCACCTGCTCACACCCTGGAGGCCTCCTGGACCTTGGCTATGTGCTAGAGAAGGAGAGCACCTCGCACGTCCTGAAGGTCAGCCAACACAGTGCTAACGGCAAAAAGAAAAATATAATTAACACCTCATTGCTTTTGAATATGTAACAGTCAAATACAATCAAATGTAAAACCGCCTGGAAGTGGCTAAACGTATCACTGTTTTGATCAAACAACAGACATTTTGTACGGGTTTTGGCACAGTTCAACAAATAATTAAGGCTGTCCACATCCAATCACAGTCAATGGTTTATTAAACCCATTGACTTCCAGATAAGTTCTCAAATGCTGACTCATTGCAGGGTTTTAGGACCCACCCAGCCAACAAAAGCACAGTGTTAGTCTCCCTTTGACAATTTGGGGCTAACCATTAGTCAAAGAACCACAATGGCCGCAAAGGAGAGGAGTTCCAGGTGGGCGGATGGTTACCTAACTCAATGTGTGGCTAATGTTCGCCTTAACCGAAAAAATCATACTTAACGTCTTAGAGAACTGATAATCTGATACATTTTTTCACCTTTTTAGATAGGCGGAGCAGGAGAAAAAAAATCAATTAATTCATTTTATTCACAAACATTTTTTAAAAACAGCTTTTTTATAAAACATAATGGAGATATGTGAAATGGCTGTAGCTTTGGAACTGACCTTAATTCCTGTTTATCCCGTAGATGGAGAACAGCTCGGCATTGGCAGTGGGTTTCAGGGTGCAGCTGGCCAGCCTCTGTCCCTCCAGGCCTCCGGGTGGAGCTGATGATGTAGCCTCTCTGCTGGTGGGCTACATATGCTCTCAGTTGCAGCCAACTGTGGGTAAGATGTCCTTAACACTGCAGACATTCAACTTTGACTGATAGAGCTGTAAAATAAAAGGTAGGTATGAAAAACCTGAACAAATGAGAAAGGAAACATCGAATGCCAACATTTAGAACACGTTGTCTCACTGACAGACACATTTGATCCTCAACAGATATTTCTTATTTTAAAATGTTAACATCCACTAGGCTATTCCACTTTGTCAGTACACTTTCCTGAAAATCAATATTTCCGTAGAATGGATAGAATACTGCACTCATAAATAATTGTTGATCTATCACTGGACAGCTCCAAAGTAGTGGCAGTGATTGACTTCATGAAACCAACTCCAGCATTTGGCGTTCTCGCAGCAAAATGTGCTTTCTGCTTTGGTGAAACAATACAAAAAACATGAGGGTTTATTTTAAAAGCAGCACTAGTAGCAGTCGTAACTTTATAAGGCGTATTACTATTACTCCTGTGCAGGGACTCAGAACCACAGCGGGCTGAGTGTGTTTAGCGTTCTGCCAGCAAAGGGCAGCATTGCTCCAGGACAGAGTCAGGACATCACCGTCAGCTTCCAGCCGGACCATCCATCAGTCTGCTACTCTGACCAGATGATCATAGAGCTCAGGAATAAGGTGAGCAGAACACCACGTGCATAAAGACTCCCACCTACAGAACTCAATACTTGACCTTAAGCACTTGTCAGTTAAATAGTTTTTATGCTCCCATAAACTAGCAAAAAACTGCCACTTCTTCTAAAAGAGATCCTGGCTTTTCTGTTTGCGGCTGCCTTTTATTAAATCAAATAACCATAAGTATCTTACACTGCATTTAAACTTTCATTCATGTTTTTATACCTGTCATATTCTATACGAGCTTGATTTTAACTTTAACTATGCTGACAGTTAATACTTAAGCAGTTTAACATGTGCAATACTCACACCACTTATTATCGTTATATTATTATATATTTTTATTCCAGATTTATTATTGTATAACATTGCACATTTGAGCAATATTTTAGTTCCAGCATTATTTTCATTATTATTACTATTATTATTAAACTATTGAATATGTTGTAATTTACATATTTTTACATATTTATTGTTTATACACATTTATTTTATAGTACAATGTGCACATTTTTACTTTAATACTGTGTTTTCAATTTAATCTTATTCAGTTTTCATAAATAAAGTATTATCTGATTTTTAATTCTTTTTTTGACTGTTATTAAAGTATTTAAATGTCATTTTATCATTTGTTTCTTAATGCCTTTAATGTTTTTTTGTAAATGACTTTAAATTGCTTTGTTATTTAAATATGCCATGTAAAGAAACTAATAAAATGATGTTCTTACGCAGAATCTCCTCTTTAATCGCTTCAGGATATAACAACCTTAATCCTGTATTGTTTCTGTCTCTCAGAGTGTAGTGTGTGTGTTGGATCTGAGGGGGGCAGCCTCTTCACACAACATGTATCTGTGTGGAGGAGACCCTCTGACGGTGCCTATTGAATCCCTCCTCCCTCCACTGATCGCCTGCCACCCTCCGCTCACAGGTATCCTCCACCTTCATCTCTTCTACAACATTAAATAAATGGATAAATTGGTCCAAAATCAAGTAAAATAATAATAAAAACAAGGGTTTTTTGCCTGTTAAAAGTACAAAATTCTGCCAATACAACAAGTGAACATTAGCTCTGTAAGATTTCTTGAGATAAGATGGCATATTTAGATAGATGAGATCTTGTAATTAGCTAGGAAAACTTATTTGGAACTATAATTTACCAGAACCAGGAAATATTGTGTTACAAAATAAGCCAGAAATGCTCAAAAGTGTTCTGTTTCATGATGTTCGTTGTGGATTTTCCAATAGAAATGTGTTTTCTAAAATCAAGTACGATTTATCTCTTGAAAAAAGAAGATCCATTTCTTGGAAATACCTAAGGCTGTCTTTGAATTAAAGACACCCTATATCTTACTGCATTGTTACTTCTTGAGTTATTATGTCTAATATCAAGTGTTAAGACATTCTGACTTGATATTAGACAAAATACTTGGCAATATTTAGAGTTTTACAGTGTGTATACATTTATATATTGGAAATATGAAAGGCCCTATTCTAAGATTTGAGAGGAAAAATAAAAACATTAACAAATATTAACAACTAGGTTTTATTTTATCCTATATAATCATAGATGTGTAATCATACACTCTGAGCTATGAGGCTTTAAAGAGTCAAGCCAGTTTTCCCAGCTTGACACTTAATAATTCAGCGTCTGCTTCATTTTGTACAATGTACTTTCCATCATTTCATTTGATATATTTAAAAATGTATCTACTTTCAGCCATTCCTGAGGTACGTGTATGAAAGAACATGGCCTTGTATCTCTCTCCAAAAACTGTAATTAAGCGGCAACTTCAAAAAACAGTAATGATTTGCATTTTGATTTCCACTGTTTCTCAATCAAACTGCAGAGGAACCATCATAGTGGGATTCGAGAGAGGATGTCCTCCCTTTTTAAAATAGAGATTTGTTGAGGACTGTAGCCCAAAAATCTGAATTTAAGTAGCATGCATTTGAAAACAGCTTTCTGTACAAATGCTGTATACTTAGGGATGCAAGAAATTATGAATTAAATAAATAAATGAATGGAAGTAAACAGATTTGTGGAATAACAAAATTTA
The DNA here is from genome assembly GCF_036324505.1 of Eleginops maclovinus. Classification (NCBI taxonomy): domain Eukaryota; kingdom Metazoa; phylum Chordata; class Actinopteri; order Perciformes; family Eleginopidae; genus Eleginops; species Eleginops maclovinus. The sequence goes on along the minus strand of NC_086349.1, from coordinate 8,738,579 downwards.
AATAGTAGAACTGAGGCACTTAATAATGGCACAATATGGAAAGTCTATGCTCCGGGGGATGTAGAATATCTGTACACAACTTCAGCCCACAGTGGTAGAAGTGAATGACTGTTTGTAAATAGGTCAACGATGTTCAAACTGCTCCTGTGGTCCTGTCCTTGTAGCAGAGTCAGAGGTGATGGAGAAGCCCCCCATCCCTGTTCTGGTGACCCTGAAGGCCGGCTACAGCAGGGGAGCCATCACCCCCGCTGTGAGGGAGCTGCAGGTGGGCTGCATCCGCTCTGCCCAACCCAGCAAGAAGGTACTGATGCTACCAAACCTTTCTCCATGTGTGCTGCGGCGCATCATAAGGGTGTCACTATGCTTGTTATAATGTTAGTTAATACTTTAATTAAAAAGCTACCCTGTAAAGCATTTCAATCCCTTTGTGGTATTGTATTACGCTCACAGGACTTTCAAAACCAAAGAGTAAAATAAAAACATATATATAACTTCTGTCATGTTTAAAAAGTTTATTGGCATAATAAGACAGACACTTTTATTCATAAAGTGTTGTCGCGTGAAGATCCAAGAAATATCCAGAAGCTTTGTGTGTGTGTGTGTGTGTGTGTGTGTGTGTGTGTGTGTGTGTGTGTGTGTGTGTGTGTGTGTGTGTGTGTGTGTGTGTGTGTGTGTGTGTGTGTGTGTGTGTGTGTGTGTGTGTGTGTGTTTGGATGACTTACTCTTCTCTGTTTCCCTCCAGAGTGGTGAGTTTCACTGGGAGAACGTGGCGTCCCTGCAGCAGCTCGGCTTCACTGTGGAGCCCAGCAAAGGCACCGTGGAGACGGGCCACAAACGCACCGTCACCATCTCATGGAGTCCCCTCAGCGGATACAAGGTGAGGACGATATTACCATTTTCATAGGGGAAAACAACTTTACAGAGAAGGGTGCTCGACAAAATGTTTGCATGAATCAGTATTCATTTGGAGATGTGTCTTAGAAGTCTTTATTTACAGCAAACACAAAATGTCCTGTTATTCTGTTTACTGTTAATTACCGAGTGCCAAATTTACATGACAGTAACGTGGGTAAGAAAGTCACTATCCATGTCAGAGTTTTATTATTCTAGGGCTTTATTACAAATCTAAGTTGCAGATCCTATCATTTTGGTAACTATTGAAATGAGGGTAAGGACCTGAGGATAAAAGTCATAACAGATACAAACTTTAAGAACAGTTGTTGTCTCAGTTTTTTGTATATATTTGTGTTTCAGTATGTTTTATGTTGACAATAACAGTTACAAGGTTTTTTAGCTCTGCGAGACACACAAAAAGAACGTTTGGTTGCTACGTAGCATATCAAAGTTAAGAGAAGATTGTTTGGGTGTTTAGGATTTATTAACTGAGATAAGATAGGATTCCCAAAGTAAGTTTTAAAACTAAATTGGAAAAGAATCCCATCTCGGACTCTTCCTATCTTAAATTAAGACTTTAGAAAGGACGTTCCTGAAATAAAGCTTGTGTGTTTCGGCTTATCTCAGCTATTTGCACTCTTGAAAGGATTTAACCAGAATACTTTCACTATCCCTGTGGGGAAATTACATTATATATGAGTTGCTCCATTTTACTCCAAAATAAAATAAAAAGGTTATTTCAATAAATAAATAATAATCTTCATAAAAATGATTAAAATCAGTTTTTAATAAAATAGGTAAACTGTCCAGTTAAAGATTTTTTTAAATGTTTTATCAAGATAAGAAGTTAAAGTAAAACTGTGTATGTACAGCGGTGTGTTAGTATCAATATGAATTGAATGCTGAATTACTCAGCATGAATGGTTTAGGCTTTGGATTTAGAATCCTGGTGAAAAACAATGAATACAATTTTAAATATAGAAATAATTCTATAAAGTTGTATAAGCACCTTCATCTAACTTCGTGTGTGTGTGTGTGTGTGTGTGTGTGTGTGTGTGTGTGTGTGTGTGTGTGTGTGTGTGTGTGTGTGTGTGTGTGTGTGTGTGTGTGTGTGTGTGTGTGTGTGTGTGTGTGTGTGTGTGTGGTGTGTGTGTGTGTGTTTCAGCCCTACGAGGTGGTGCAGACATGTGTGACTCTTACCTTGAAGGGGGACGAGACGAATGTTTATAGAGTCACCTTGATGGCGATGCTCTCCTCCGCTGCTGACTGACCTTTAAAGTACCTGGATGCTGGCCAGAGCTAAATCTACACGTACACACAAACACACTGACACAACACACACACAGTGATTTGATATACTGTATATTAATGTTGCCAGCATTAAAAAATGAATAGAGTATTCATTACTTGAATAGAGTTAATAAAAATTTGACTCTGTAATTTGACTTTATAAAGCTTTCATGATTTACTGAAGCACCTGGCTGCAATATCTAATCCCACCACCAGGGGGTGCAGGCACGTCGCTGCCGGCTGGGCAGCTGTGTTATATCATGGTTCAGGGCGTGTCAGCTGATGTAAGCCAGCAGTTGTATACAGTACATACTGTAGCACTGCTGGTACTAGAGCCATCAAATTCAGCAGGCAGGGTTCACACTGAGGCCAAAACGTGGCGCAGTCTGCATAATATGACCCAGGATTATATAGATAAATAATATAAAACAGTGATTTTGTATAAAAAACCATGCATAATATGACATTTTATTTATCACCTATGAACATACGTATTGGTATAATAGCAGGAGTTGGAGCTGGAAACTGTAATGCTGTGCCAATAACAACAATATCAATAATAGCAGTGGTTACCATGTATATTCCAACCAATGAGCATGTTATTATAATTTCACAATAAGAATAAGATCATTTCATGCTTTAAAAATGAATAAATTCAATTAAATATTTGGTATTTTGCCCCAGAATCTTGCACGGTGAAACAGGTAGTGAACAGGGTTTTAAACCATTACAGTTCCCAGTGAAAAAGGTGTCTTAGCAGCAGTATTTAAGGGTTTAACTAACACTGCATCACTTCAGCCTGTCACTCCCATCCTGACGCCTGTGGACCGGGCCCAGCACTGCACTAGAATGTTGCACTAACCATTACTGGCCACTGAGAAATCCTTGCCGTCCCCACTGGCCCCCTCCAGCCGTTTTTGGAATTCCAGGAATGTTATGGCATTGGAAGTGCTGTAGTGTAGGCCTATTTGAAATACTGAAAGAAAGTTAGGGGCGGATTACTTACCACTCAGGGCATAGTCCACCACTATTAGAGTTTATGAACAGGAGTCTATGCTAGGACTGAAGAATAACTAGAAACACAAAAAAGGTGCAAATATCTGCACACTGCTCATTCCTAATCCTGTGGAAAATGATGTTTCAACTGTGGAATACATTGACAATTCTTAACCCTTAAATGGGCAAGCACATATAAATATTTCGGAAAAATATTTGATTGCTATTTTATAACCATATTACACATTAATACACCCATATTAGACCCATTTTACACCCATACTACACTAATATTACTATTACTCCGTTATTACACCCAAACTACACCCATATTACTCCTTTATTACACCCATATTACACTGTTATTAAACCCCATTACACTTATGTTACAACATTTACACCCTTTTTAAACAAATATTACACCCACATAGCACATGGACACAGCCTGTCAAATGACGTATGAGGATGCAGAAACTATTTAAGGGTTAAAAGAAATATACATCTAAATATATGGGGCCCTCAAAAACAAAACATACAAGGTGGTGCTGAGTATTTGACCCTCTGCACAATTTGAAAATACTGAAACGAATCGTTTTATAGTTTGTATTTTATGTTGAAAAGATATTCAGGGAAAGCATTTAATGTCTCTTATTTCCATGGCGGGTTTTCTATGCACTGTATATTATCTATATCTTTTTTTATTCAAATTTGACTTCATGGTGCGACAACAAATCGTGTGAAAAGATCAGAAATTGAAAAATGAATACATTAGATATGGATTTGAAATGAATAGTCTGCTCCTTCGTGTGTATTTAAGCCTTTCTAAAGATAAAACATGAAGAAGGGGCTTGCCACACACATGCAGTGAAACATGTCACATTGGACATTCACAAAACATTGAATATCTGATATGAGGAATAACCCAGAACTGACCACAGCACCAACGGAAAATCTTTCTCCTTTTGCTTATTTTATCGCATTGCTCAGTCACATTTAAATATTTAACATCTTCTAAAGATGAGTGCTAACTCGAGTCATCTCCATGTGAACCAGGCCCTGTCCATGTGAACAGCAGATGTCAGTAATGGCTCAAAGCGGACCAATAGGATCTGACCTCTCAGAGATACATGCTGTAAGCATTTATCAGAGATTGTAGGAGATTACACTAAATCAGATTACTGCACCCCAACCTGCCTATAAAAAGCAAGGTCATTATGGGCTTAGCCTTGTGTAATGTCACTCGTTTTATGAACTGTATGAGATCATATTAGGCAATATTTGCGTTGCCATTTTGCCTCTTTTTCTAATCTGATTTCTACTCTGAGCTCTCGCTAATGCTGTGAGATAGTGCTACTTACTGTGTATCTGTCTGCATGTGAGCGCAAAGCATTCAGTAAGCCAATGCAACATTATAATGTATTAGAGGAGAAAAAGTTGACTTTCTATGCCCATTTTAAACAGGGCTGCAGCAAGCAATTATTTCCAATGTAAATAAATCTTGTGAATATCTTTTTAATACTTTTTCGCTCAATAAATGTCAGAAAAAGGGAAAAATGTCAACCCCAGTTTCTCAAATCCATTTAAGTGTCTTGTTGTGTTAGTCAAAACCAAAATATATTGATTTTAAATATATAAAATAAAGAAATGTCCACATTTCAGAGACTAAAAGCTGCATTTTCTACAATGTTTCCATTACATTTATTTTAAAGATTATTAAAATAGTTGCAGATTCATTTTCTGTTGATCGATTCATCAATTATTCAACTTGTATGTGTAGCCCTAGAGTAAGTAATTCCATTATTTTAAACAGTTACTATATTAAAACATAAAATGTTACTATGTTTGTCATCGTCATATAATGAGTTAATTTTGTGATAAAAAACTTACAGAAGAGTATAAGCAAATGTTAAACTGTCCTTATTCCACTTTTTGGTGATCATTGATATTAAAAGTGCATTGAGGTGTGGACCGCTCTTTTTCCACCCTTCTTATCACAAGGCTGAACGCCGAAATTAATCTTTCTCCCCCGGGTGGTCTGAAGCTCCGCTGAAGAAGCTTCACAACACATGTATGCAGCAGACAGGCAGGAGTGTATCCAGGGGCAACTAAATCTCAGCAGCATTAACCCGGGCCGATGAGTCCCGGTGGAAACTCACACCCAGAACACAAGCACTCGCAGAGGGGCAGTGTTTCCAACTCAGCCTGAGTGTGTCTACAAGTGGTTGTTCTTTTTAAGGTCATTTTTGTAATATTCCCGCATTGACTTTCTAAAAAAAAACTAGACCTTGAGTTGTGTCCTTATATGATCTTAAATATTTTTAACACTTTTCAAAATTATAGATCATTTCATCAAATTGGCTCAGTCACTTTTGGTAACCTGTAATGGCGTCATATTCCTTTTACACGTGTTGTGGTTGTCTGCCAGAAGCTGTAATACATTGACATTTTATCCAGTTTTATGCCATCTTTTCACATTAAACTTTCCTTAAATGTTGTTTGTTTTTAACTATTTAAACTGAACGAAGGATTTAAATCATCGGACTTCTGGGTCTTATCAGAGGAACTAGCTTAGCAAACGTTAGCGACACCTGAACTGCATTGGAGTAATGCTGAATTTCAAATCAACATATTCTTGGTTCCACTAATTAATAAGTCAGAATGAAGTACTCTTGCCCTCTATGACTGACTGGTGCACCACTCTTGTGCATCAGTTGCTACTTCATGGCTACTTCATGGCGCCACCTGACTCCATTTGGTTTTTGCTTTGATTTACAGACTCCTAGTGGCATAAAATCACATATTTAGCGTTTCAGTTACAGACAATCAGCAGCAATTATTTAGAAGTATCAATATCAACTATAACTCAATGAATGCCTAAAAATGGGAGTGATTTAGACTTATATTCAAACTGTGAAAAGTATATCTTAGGTACATTATCATGGGATACAGAGCTAACCATCTCAAAGAAGATAACTATTGGAAAGCAATTGGTTTCATCCTACAATTTTTAGGCCTACAGAATTCCCCATGATCCCCTAACAATTGTAATGATGCATGATTTTATAGAGTGGATATATCCATTATTTTATCTGCAAAATGTGGATGTCGAGAGACAAAAGCAAAACAGATCTGGCACAAACAGTACACATCCTTTAATGCTATAGGGCTACAGTACACAGAACATTGTCTCTCTCTCAGGAGCGTCCTTCATCCCAACCATAGCTGATGATGCTTGTGTTTTCCCCCATCGGACCAAGCCCATACACACTTTGTTGTCCCAGTGGACCCTAAAGTGTTCCACGTCTCCAAGTAACGACTTAACCCACTGAGCATTAACCCCTCCTCAGAGCACTCTACCTAGACTACTGGTGATAATAATGATCAAGTCATCTCTGTGCTGCAGTGATGGCCCACCCATAAACACGAAGCACCAGAGGAAAATCCCCATTGATTTCTAAGCATAGAGCACAGGGACATCAGTTTATACACCATAAAGTATGACACATTTATTGTCAACAAAAACTTCCATTGCCAGCCAATTTTGACCAAACTGACTGGTGAGTGTAAAGGTTTTGAAAGGATTTATCATCAAACTATCAGTATAGAGGAAATGTTGTGGATACCTTTTATCTTTTTTGAAATATCTTTAATAAATTAGCAATTATTTCTTGATATAAAAAAAGAATCAATAGTACACTCTAAACTCTCGTTAATGTTGAATATACTTGTAGTAGATGTGTTTTGAATTAAGCAAACTACAAGGAAGAACACTTCCATAGTCAAATGTGTGGCACAGTCTGCTTTGGTTTGCAAATTACACTGTTGCTGGCTTAATGTAGTGGTTGTTTTTCTGACATTCAATGCACACTTACTTTAGGTCCAAAACATATAACAAATCACAGGTTTTTTTTTACAAAAGGCATTCATACATATTAAAACAGTTTTTAGCAAATGATAACGAAAGTCAACCCAAAGTTATTGTAGAGCTTTGTAAGCCTCAGTATCAGAACCACTGGCATAAACAAGGACTAGGGTGTGGAAAGCTTGTTGTTTTAACCTACTTGAGCAGGATAAATATTCATTCTAAAGGTAAAATTCGATTTTAATTCTTTAAATGATCAAATTTGTTTGAATAAAAGCTGTGTTTTTGGCAGGTAAATGTTATTTAGGTGTGTTGGTGCTACCAAAAATGGCAGTATTTCCTGATCTGTTGGTCGCCGACCCTTCGCTGTACGTTGTGACGCTGCCGTAACGTGGGGTTTCCCAGACCTGAGTGCAGGGTTACCGCGCCCATCTCTGCTGTTTGATGGCCGGAGGAAGAAGCGACTGAGATCCTGGCGTGAAGGAAGAAAAAAGAGGGACGACGACGGTGGGAAAGACAAGAAGGGATTTTTGCTTTGAGTTGGAATTTGCGTTGAAACGGAAGAACGCTAACAAGGGACTCTTGAAAGGTCTATCTGGGTGAACACCGCCTTGTCTCTGCGCCTGTGTGCCGGTGTGTCTCCCTTCTCGGGTCAAAAACTGGGTTCGGGGAGTGCCGCTCCTCGGTAGCTAAACTAGCTCAATCTTAGCGCCTGGGCGGAGAGAGGAGAGACAAGATTTTGCGGTTTCCAGTCAATGTGATATAAACAACGGATACCCTCGACTGAAAGCGGGTAAGAGTATTTGCTGATATTTTTTAATAACGCTCCAGGAAATGCATTTAGTGTGTGTGCAGTAGCTGGGAGGATGAACGAAAGGGGTTAAACTGTTGAGTGGCTCCTCCGTTCAAGTTAGCTGCCGTTAGCCTGATGCTAGCTGGTCGTTGCTGCCAAGAGAGTGGGTGGGGGTCACTGTTAGAGAAACTTAACGCACTGCGTTAACCCCAGATGTCAATTCACCGGAACAATAGTTAGTAGGTTTTAAAAATAATGATTTAATCCGACAAGCTGGTGGCTAATGCTCAGTGCTAATGTTAATTAGAAGGTTAGTTGATGACAGCTCTGTAGGTTAGCCAGCACCCCTCTCCTACGTCCGGGTATCTTCCCCCTCTCAAGAAATAAGATCTCGTTGTTGAAATACTTTAGTAGCCCTTTTGCCCGGGCAATGTTTAAAATTATGAGTTACTAACACGTTATATTGAGGCCAATTATCCCCAACATAGTGGCTCTGTTTGTCGGCCCACAGTTCACATCTCTACTCTATAGATAGCTTCTGATTACCTGGTAAGCTAATTGGTCGCACATTTGCTACTCAAAGTTTCTTGTTGACTAACCTTTAGGCGAGCTGTTTGAGAAGGGTGATTGCATAGTTGCAACTTCTCATACTTGCATAACTACAAACAGACTTTGGATTTACTTCCTCTCATGTTGGAAATGTGTAGCATCATGCAAATGACAACTAAGGGAGTCTAAAAATGGCTACTTCACCAACAGAATCACCACCACCCCCACTATTCCGTAGCCAGTCCATACAAGTTAGCCAGCAGTGGCCACAGCCTACGTTTGCAGCCTGGTATGGCTGATCTGGGTGTGTGTATATTGGGAACATGGCAGCCAGAACAATTTGCCTCTATCCTTAGTGAATACGAACGGTGTTGTTGTTGAACGCCGCTTTTATGTAAAATTCGTGCACTGAAGCGATAGTATTTCCCTTTCTGAAATGATTTACGTAATGCAAAATCTTCCAGCTTTGGACATTCATTTGAAAGGCCATGTTTTAAATGTGCTTGGTGAACTAACATTGTTCATTTTAGTGAATCGAAACCAAACCATCATGGATTATACTGTATGTCACAGCTATATGTTAACATTCCCACATTTAGTCTGCAGTCATCCACCCATATTGCTGGAAAGGACATTTAAATTGATAATTCGTTAGGGCTATTATTCCCCATAATGTAGTGCATAAAAAGGATGAATTTGTGCATCTATTGCAAAGCGGAAACAGCGATTTAAGATCGCATTGATGAAAAAAAAACGACAATAAGCGCCGCTGTAAACCTGATAGGGGCAATAGCCATTTTAGTTTCACGAGTGTTAAACCCAGCGTCGGTTTACAGACACACAGATCGACCTTAATTTGAACTTCTTCTTTTAATGATGTGAAACAGGATAGTCTAATTGGATTTTGACAATCTGTTTATCTCGATCACGGGTGTGTTGCAGGGCAAGTTGTTAGCAGCTACAGTAACCATGCCCCACCGGGCCGCGCTGCTTCATAGTATTTCAGCTGTAGTCCGGAAAACGGCATCGACGAAGCATTCAATACTATTAAGCTTGCAAGCATAAAGTGTTTATGTAGGAAGAGGAGTCCGGGTACTTTTATTTAGTGGTACAGATTTGGAAACATGGCTTAGCAAAGAGGCAGACGTGCTCTTGCAGGAAGCCGAGCAGAGCCTCCTGTAGCACCGAGGCAAGATGTAGCCTCCCGCTTTCAAGTTATTGACCAGCACTGCTTAGTAAATGGCATCTGAAGAATTAATTACGGGATATAACACATTTATATTAGTTTACAAGGAAATGTCGGTGTTTTCTTAAAAGAGCTATTTGTATTTACTGGTTCACAAAGATGAATTCATTTTGCCAGTGTGCCCCCTCCCTCCGCCTCCTCGAATGAATGGGTTCCTGTATTCAGGGCCCAAGCAGCTGCAATGAACAAGATGGCGTTCAAAGCCTTTTTCATCACCGCTTTTTCTCACACTGAGGGAGACGGATGCCGAGCATCGGATGGGTTCGGGCTTGGCAGAATAGATTTTTTTGGTTTCCCCATCGTAAAAAAGTACAGATGGTGTTTGCATTCAAACCGTTTTTAAAGCTGACGAGATTTCTGCTCAGATGATTCCGATATGTGCACCTCAGATACAGGACAACATGGTGGGAAAGGGGTGTTGTACATCTTGACTGTGAACATGAATATACCAGGGAGCATGGAAACTATTACACATAATCGAAGGTTTTATGAGAACTAATGATTTGATTTGAAGAATTTAATATTCAATTTAATTTATTTCCCAAGCACGTGTAACCACACCTTTCGGCAGTTGGTTTATTTTCTTAATCTGGATTAGTAAACACAGTTAAATGTTCTATTATAGATATATAATACATTTTTTAAAGTAAATTGTAGATCCAGAGGAAAAACTTTGCTCAGATCCAAGTGCAGTGATTTTCCCTTTTTTCTTTTAGGTATTATTTAATTATGTTCATAAAAAGTCAGCATTTCTTTTGACACAGTTTGTACAAAGTATGTATATATATACACTCTGTAACGGCTGCTTCTGGAAATTAAGACTGTCCTTACTATTTGTGTGATTATTTTTCGTTTTTTTTATGAATGAACTGGTCCATCACATCAATACCTTTTTTTTTTATTATAACAACCTTTATACAAATCCAATTATTTAAGTTGGTATAAAAAAAATTCTATCATGTTAATCAGCTTTTGTGACATGGAGATGACCCACACTGCCCTGACACACAAAATGTATTTGACCCTGGTGGAGAGTGAATGCATAATCAGCAGGCATTTCCGTAAAATTGTATTGATGTTTATGGGATGAAACAAGTGGTGTATGACAAGTCTATCTGACAGCCTTCATGGCAGTTATGTGTGTCTGAAATGCATTTGTCCCTGGGTTTGTACACAGCAGAGCTTTTCAGTAGGATGCGTGTCAACACAAGATAATGACCATGTGTTTAAAACCTGAGTCATTAGCCTTTTGCACTGGGGGGGTCTTTGTTTTTAATAAAAAGGATTTTCATCCCGCTGATTTTTCAGTTTTAATCTGCGAGTGCAGAATAATAATGGGATTAAAATCTTAGTCAGTGGATTTCTCTCGTTGGGATTATGAGGCTTTGGTCAGTGATAGCACAGATTTTTCTTTACTTAGGATACGAACGCACTTACTATAGTGCAGTGTACTCCATAAACATTGCAAGGTAAGTTTAGTGCCCTAATAAATCTATACTCATATATCAGTGGTAAGAGTTCGCTTTAATGTCATCCAGTTTGCTCAGAATGTGCTATCAGTACACGTTTATGCGCTAATATCATGGATTTGCTACATTGTTTTGGAAATTCTCTAATTTGTGACTACGCATATCGACTACAAATGATACGTTTTAAATAAAAATGTCTATTTTCATCGGAAAAATAAATATCTACAATAAAATTTGCTTTTCTGAACTGTCTGTCTGTCTTGGGGACTGGGTCTAATCCCTGATGTTGTTATGACTTAAATAGTTTTTACTCTTTAGGCATTATTGGATGGTGCTGCTTCAGGCGGTAAACGTTCCTGTTTTTATTGGCAGTGTTTTTCTGCAGATAAACAGTACTGTAGTGCCCTGTAGTACTGTCAGGGCTTTTGACACGAAAGGCTTTCGGTTGTCCTGATAGAAAATGTGTTTGGGACACAGTAAACTTGCTATCACCCTATCCGGGGGACGCATATGATGCTACATTTTGATAAGATAAGATGTACCTTTATTAATCCCTGTGGGGAAATTAAGGAGTTTATAAAGCAACGGATAGAGAAAGAAAATCAGTACAGATTCACACAAGGATAACATATAAAACATCCAATCTGTGAGAGATAGTTAGCGTTAGCTGTTACCTTTAACAGGCCATGAACAGAGGTTACAAAAGTTGCACTTTGGTGCTTTCATGCTAATTTCGTTTAAATATATATAATATAATATAATAATTATAAGCTAGAGGTGCAGATTAGCATTTTTCTGATTTGTGTTCAATGTAGATTATGGCTAGAAAACCTAGTGAATTTAGAGTTCACCTATTGTTCAATTTGAAGAGTACATTTTTCCAGCGTTATCTTGTAACTTATTGAGAATCATGTAATTTCTCCAGCATAAGTATTTACAACTACGTTTTTGACACCCATGTGGAGGTTAAATGCCAAAGCACTCTGTTCTGTCTAACAAAAAACGCCATGGCAGCCTTTCTGCTAATGCATTGGCCTTTGCTAATCCATTGTTCTGCACTCTTGAAGGCGTAGACCTCTTTATCCACAATGGAGTCTTCATCAACTTGCTTCTTCTTGTATCTGAATTTAAATGGACCATTAGTGGTGGTCTCTGCATTATGGCTCCCATTACTTTACTCTTGAGTCTGATGTATTGTGGTTGAGTAGTCAGAATCATTTTTCCTTTTCACTGGCTAATCCTTCTACAGAACACAACTGAAACCGTTTCATCAGGGTGTGTTACACATCCATAAGCAAATGATGCTAAAGATTGTGTAAATGTAGTTTTCTGTTACTAAATTGCCTTTTCAACAGTGCCTTAATCATAAACTATAACATTAGTAGTGTTAAAAGATCTACTGGCAGAAGAGGTTTACCTCTAAACAGCTGATATTGTATCCATATCGTGTCCCAAGGGTTGATATTGTCTTAGATTTGTATATCGGAATATGCTGTGTTTTCTTTTCCATGTGGTGAACATTGCTTCACAGTACAGTGATGTCATTGTCTGAATTTAAAATACTTTTCTAGCTGTTGTAGGCCTATACGTTTTATTTGTATATCATTATATCCATATTACTTTTTTAATAAAAAATCTCATTGTGTAAATATTTGGTAAGGAACAATAATCAACTCTTAAATATCATCTCCATTTTTCTTATCCAGGTATTTGTTCAAAACTATTGTGATATTTGATTTTCTCCCTATTTTCAAGATCTAATTAGTTTTATTCACAGCATGTACACGACACATCTGTTTGAAACACACACACACACACGCGCAGATGCAGGTCCACGTGCTATTTTAATCCCTAACTGCCAGTCAAAGACAAAGGGCTCCAATAAACTATTTGCTAAATCTAAATTGTTGTACTCAAATTTGGCACAAAGTGCGAATGCCAGTACACTAACAACAGGAGGTCTGTCCCTCTATACTAGAACACGGTGGAGTTTTGGGATTTGAGTGGGCAGATGCATGAAAAAAGAACAACTGTAAATTGCATCGGGCATAAAGAAGATTCTAGCGCTTTCCCATTAGGAAATCTTTCTAGAACAATGGAGCTTTTTTTCAGGCAATCTTGGGACTATTCCTGCATCTTGACTGGACAGCTAAATTTAGTGTCTCGCCAAGTGATCCTGTCTCACAACAAAGTCCCTGCTCCAAAGGCAGTCACTTTCTAATGGTTCAGGAACTAATTGGTTTGCCATACTGAGTGACAAACGCAGAAGCTGCTACAATTGGTTCACATAGTAGTAAGCAAATACTTTGCGACAGTAGTACCAACATTAGGACTGGGAGTGAACATTACTTTACTTAGAGCTTAAGTTATGGCATAGCTTTGTAACAAATCATAAGGAGGTGAGAAATATAAGACGAGAGAATGAGCATTTAGTTCATTTATTCAGAGCATTATTAAGGTGATGCATTTTCATGTGTATTCATTGCATGAGTATTGTATTTAAAACACTTTGTGGTATTGCATTTTAGAACCAGAATCTATCAAAACATTAGGAATGGGAATTATATATCATTTATTGATAACAATTCCTCTTTCAATCCTAGATAGTTGGTTTGAAAGAGTTCATAGAGATGAAGCTCAGTCGAAACCATCATACTGTTTCGACTGTTACCCTTTGACTTTGTTTTTGTCATTTATAGTAGCTAAAATAGTGAAGGTCGTGCAGGGGTTAATACAGATGACCTTGGTAGAGTTTAATGAAGACCGAAAATGAACCCATGACTTGCTGTAATGTGCGGGGTCCTAGTGAATGAAAAGGTGGATGGCATCTATTATGGCACAATTGTCACTTTGCTGAATGGACTTTTTCCAGCTCGCCGGGCATGAATCTATGCACATATGTGAAACTAATCACATGACATGTTAACCAATTGCACTATACATTGGGGAAGTGATGGACTGAACGTTCTTACTGGAGATCTGAGTCCTTAGTCTTTTTTTCCTGTTTTGAGATCACAGATCTGTTTTGAAAAGGGCACTTTAGATTTTGATTGTACAGTAGTATGCTGCCATCCTGACTGTAGAAGCTTCCCTCCTGTTGCGCAAACCCCACCAACACTCGCACCACCCGCAACTGTCTGACACAGTGCTGTGTCTCAATTGGGATACTTCCGTTATAGCAGTGCCCTGTAGTACACTGTACTCACTACGTACTCGCATAGTTAGTGCATTTGGACAGGGGAGTATTGTCTCAAATACACACGCTGTCGTGCTCCTACAGAAATGATGCGCACTGCTGTTTTGCTAGCGAACTAGTAAAGCTATCCTCTACAGTATCTAGTCTAATTGCATACTGATAGCTTTTATCCCACAACCACTGCTGGTGCTTTTGCAACTGAGCCAAGATGAAGTGTACTAGGGCTGCCCTCGACTAGATGTTTCTAGTCGACTATTAGTCTTCAATTCAGGCGTTTAGTCGACTAATCTTCTCACGTATTGTGATATATTATGATTTATGAAAAAAAATAATCATAATACTTTTTTTTTTCTTCTCCCAAAATGGTTTCAATTTCAAAGGCTGATAAATAACCTTATTATAACAGGATGGTACGTATATAAAATACAACTGTAATAATGAACCGTTGAAATATAAATTAAATTGTAGATGTAGAGTCACAGGGCACCGCACGGACAGAGCGGTCCGCCCGTCAGCGGTACAAACAGCAGAAGCTCCGGTAAGGATTCTTAATGTGTGCGTGAACAAGCAGTGAGGCACCTTTTTTCCAGCGGAGTTTGCATGTAACTTTTTATATCCTGCCCGACAAAATAACCTAAGGGCCAGGCACAGCTCTGAATGAAGACGCGGCGGACGCGTAATAGCACATGCAGCGCGCAGACTGACCTTTTTCTTTTCTTTTTCGGCTAATGAAAATATAGTCGACGATATTTTTTTTCGCCAACTAATGATTACTCGACTCATCGGGGGCAGCCCTAAAGTGTACAATGTTCTACACCCAACTTTTTGAGTGTAACTTCAGCCATTCAACTATGTGAACATGTTCTTAAAAACTTCAATATGTCAGTGTCATTAGAGAAATACTCCAATGAAGACAAACCACAGGAGGCAAATAATCACATATTCTCATGTCTTCTCAAATATTACACATTAAACATAGTACAGTACACATGTTTGATAAATACGGACAAACAACAAATTGGGTTACCATCTCCCAGTAAGGGGGTGGCCTGCCAAAATGGTATTTGGATTTTTTTTTTCATTTAATCCCACCTGTTTATGAAACACTTTGAAAGTAACACCCTAACAATGTTGGCTTTTCTGTTTTGTTAAGATGGTTTTTTTCTCTCGAAGCTGTCCTCGGGATCAACAGTACTAAGGAAATTCTACCTAGAGTTTGCTCCGTGTACAGTTAGACTGTAGGTGCTGTTATGCAAACATAGCATGTCACCACTGTCCAAAACATCCTGGCCACTGTTTTGAATAGTCAAAGTAAGTGGCACCAGGGCAGCTGAGTGACCCGCACACAAGCCTGTCAGCACTCAGACACAGTGTAACCCTGCTGAAAGCCCATCACAAACCCTAGCAATGGTTTGCATGTTCACCTCAGCGTGGCCGGCCCCTCTTCCAGTGGAGACTGTTTCTCTATTTACATTTTAATCCTTACATTTGACTGCCACAGGGAGAATGTGACCAAACCTGAATCCCGAGATTATAGAGCGAGACAGCCAGTATTACTGAGTTTTCTTCCTCTTTAAAAGCAAGAAAGGCTCACTTGAGCAAAAGAGTGGGCTAACTGTCATGTGACTCTTCACACACTTGTTCCTCTCTTGGAAGCTCGTAGAGAAAGCACGGGGGGAGGGGATGATTATTAATGCAATCAAAGGAGTGTTTTTTATGTTTTAAATAAAGTCATGCTTTTGGCTTTGGGCTAGCATGACCTTCCTTTTCCTTTTTTTCCCCTTTCCCTTTTTGATTTTAACTCTTTCGGTTATCTCTATTAAAACCTGCTTGTGCAGCTGTCTCAAGCACAAACATACCTTTGTTAATGTATATGAGCTTTTTTAACATGTAGTTTTTATTTGTTTTCATGACATTTGTAGAGAATCAGGTATTATTAACGCTAGCCGTCAATATAGCTTGAACCCTGTGGCCCAGAGTTCTCCTTTTAGAGGATTATATTACAGAGCAGCTTTATGGGAATTATATTGTCATACATTTGTTTTTATCTAGCATGCCTCTCTGTTAAGTCACTTATATTACAATAGCCAATGCCTGATCTTTCTAGTAACAATGCACCCTGTCTAGTAAGAGCACACCGCATCATGGAATGTTTCACTAATCAATCAATTAAACTCCACTGTCAGTCCCATTGATGTTATGTCCCCGATCATCAGACATTACCCATAGCAAGCAGACACATAGAGAGAGCACAAATGCAAAATTGTGCCCAGTTAAAGGGACAGTTCATCCAAATTCTACATCTAGCTTACTTATGTTTGCAGGCCCAAGCCCATTTCAATTCACAGTGGAACAGTTGTGTTGGAAAATCTGACTTTACAAAATATTGAGATGTCTTCTACAACAAAAGGGTGCTTTAACACCTAATTGCTGTTTAATTTAATCCCTTTCAAAAAAAAAGGTTGTATTGGCTGAAAGAGGTGTGGGAGTAAAGAATGTACGTAAGACGGATAAATTACGTAAATGATCAAATGCAAGAAATAACAATAGGTTAATAAAGTAGTGATGGCCGGAGCTAGTGGGCAGGTTCTTAATAAGCTGGGTTAGGTTCTGTTACCTTTTTATAAAGTCTAATCCATTTCTTTTAGAAAATGCTCCTCACAATAGTGGAATGTCTACTGACATTCAATGCTAGTGAGCGTCAGAGTGGCAGCAGCTTTAATTAGCATGTGTCAGTGTGCGCCAGCCAACAATGTGGCAGGAAATCATTGGGTTTAAAAAAATGTTGTCAGTTTGCCTTTTAAGTTGAGGTTCGATAGCCTGCTCTAGTTTCCGGTGGGGTTAAAAATCAACCCATATGCATAAAATGCAAAAGTTTGTTTGGCACAATAAGGCAACAGGAAGTTACTGGTACTACAACTATCAAGTAAAAGGCTTTTGACATATTTGACCCAAACAGTAGTTGTACAATTTTGGCAAAGCGTTTATGCCATAGGACATTAGGAAGTTTAAATATAATGTCCGAACATCGGTATCATCAGATATTAACAACTAAGATTGCATTTGCTGGTTGTCACGTTAATTGGCGATCAGATGAACAACAATGGAAAATGTGGCCATGTAGGAGTATTGTATGTTATGGTTCTTTCCAGAAATGCGACCGCACTCAAATATTGGAAAAATGTTCACCTTCGTTTCCAGTGCTTTATACTCAATGTGCCAGCAGTGACATTGAGTGGCTATTCAGCTCTACGTCGTACTGTGTACCGCAGAGCTGAACCTTACCGTATCGCGGCTTGAGTAGGAAGATGCTTACGCTATATTTAGTAGTTGGTAGGCTTTAGGTTGTAATGTGGCAAGCTAAATGGGTGTTGAAAGAGTTGTCGGCACTTGCCCAGCATTTCACAATTGGTGTATCTGTTATAGAAACACTTTAATGCTCAAATCCTTGAATCATCGATCAATCCATCCATTTTTTTTGGGTAACCTATAACCACACATAAGAGAGTAGGTGGAATACACACAAGACCAGTTGTCACTCAGCTATCACATGTCTAACACACACACACACACACACAACCATTCATCCTATCATACAGTAAGAATCACCAGTTAATCAAACTGCTTATTAAACATCCAGAAAGAACCACACGCTTAACATTTCATTGGTAAGCCCCTTTCAATAAACAGCGATGTTACTGGGGATTGTGTCATTTCCAGTCTTACTTATTAGGTTCTTTGACTGCAGTTCAGGAAATGCAAGGGTTTCTCCATACGCTCATTGCCCCTGGCTTCAAGTCCGCTGATGTGGAAAGGTTTTTGTGTCATGCATACAGCTTCAATGTGTCTCATAAAATGCCTCTTTTTTTTTTCTAAAGTCAGTCCTTCAGCCCCGCACTGATCCGTGAGGCTTCAGTGGACCGAAATTATATCGCGTAGATTGAAAGCATCCAAAGCAAATGTATGTCGGCTATTTCGTTAATGCATGTGTCATTGTTCTGGGCCTGTGATGGTCCGGTATGGAGGTTTCAGTGGACATATGTTGAACTGCCTCAAAAAGCTGAATAATTAAAGCATCCACTCAGTTTACAGTAGAATGGAACGTACCATATTTGCTCCAAAACTGTTTATGGAAATGTTAAGAAAGAAAATCTCAGATGTACTGTTTCATTTTCCCCTTTAAAATAAATTGTGCACCCAAATTGAATGGAACATCGTGATCGGAACTGTTTCAGCTTATGCATACATTTGTAGCCTCAGGATTTTGCCCCACTTTCAGTGGAGCAAAATGGGTTATGGGGCCCAAGGCTATTCATTCCTCAGTACAGCCATTCTTCTTGAGACCCATAAGGATCTGAAATCCACCTCCTCCTCAGACAGTGATTAAAAGAATAAGCCGCAGTTTGTCAACCTTTGCTCCTTGCCCGCTGTATGTCATTAGGAGGAGTTGCCCGTACGTGGCACAGTGCTAATCATCGCACACATTATCAGGGCACTCATCTTAAATAACCTTTATGGTGATGTGGTTTACATACATTCAGGAAGGGAGTGTATTTAGGCCTGAACTGTTGTCTTTTGGCTGTGCTTTTGAGAATATTACAGTAAAACCTGTTATAGTAATGGATGAAATATGCATTAAACATGTTGAATAATCATTAAGACCACAACTATGTTCCAAGAATTTGAATTATATTTGGTCAAATATACAGATTGTGTATTGAAACTCTTGTATTTTCCGACACCACCCTCAAAACACCCTACAACCTATTCATTCATAGTGATGCTAGCCATACAGAGAGGGTTAGCATTCACCACCGGATCTGTGGTTTCCTCTTCGGTGGAGAAGCCCCAGAAAGAGCTGGAGAGGATGACAAAGTGAGTGAGATTGGATGAGGCTTTTAAGAAAATGTCCAGGAGCAATCCCATTCTGTCTTCTTTTACTGCATCATCAGCCCCCTTGTTCCTGCCTTCTTCGTGACCTGGTTGTGTGTTCAGCTACATTTACCATGCATCACTTCCCCACTGCACTTACACAGACCCTCACCCAATGACCAGACAAAAAAAAGAAAAGGATCTAGCACTTATATTATCACTCTGCCTCTGTGTTGCACTAGTAACATCTGTCAAAATAGGACATCTGATGATTAACACTGACCTAAGATAATATTTCAATCAGGAGTGTTCTCATTCTGTTTACTTGCTTGGATTACAATGAGTACTTTCATATTGGGTTACAGTAAACCAAAGAAGCAAGGTGTAAGGCACTATGGTTTGAACATCGTCTCTTCTATCCAGCCTCAAAGTTAATGCATTGATAGTTTATTGAATTGCTAGCCTACATATTTGGCGTTACTCTGACTGATCATGTAGTCAGTTAGAGCTTGTCTCACTAGAAGAAAGACTGTAGATGCTGAGCACAATATAAGATTTGCCTAACTCAGAGTGCACAGGGGGTGGGAGACTGCTTTTAAATATTGCAGAGAGTTTTCTTCCACTCGATGGATAGATGGAGGTAGAGAAGAAGAAAACAGGGCGGCTTGTCTCCGGACAGAGTGCTTTTTCTAAAAGCCATTCCAGTTGCATCAAGACCTGAAAGTGCCGTCCCATTGTGAGCCAGGAATAGCGGTTTCAGAGCCATCTGCCGCTTCACCATTCAGGCTTCAACCTAGGTACAATGTGAGTGACCATTTGGATAAAAAAAAAAACGACATTTGAAAGCAGCACATAAATCTGCTTTCCATGGGATTTCTAAGTCTGAGATGAGATCCAGTAACCTTGATTTGCTTTTGACTATTTTTGGATGGCTTCAAGGATGCTCACATGATATTTGTTTTGACTCCTAGATTTATATTTGTTTTCACAGACGTGCCGAAACACTGACCCTACTCTTTTGAAACACAGCCTTCATTTTTAAATCACACAAAGCGGATCACCACAATAAGTTATGTTTGAAATTGTATGTGTTTTTAAAACTTCATGTGACAAAGTCACCAGTTATTGTTTTTAAAGTGTATTGGCTTGGTTTAAAGTGATGGATGTGGGTTTATTTGTTGAAACACCCTTCTAACAGTTTAATATACAAGTAAGCATCAATTATATCTCAAAGGGGTTGAGTCGCCTTCTCTAAAATGCATTATATTATATGATATTATATTATGTTATATTATAAGTATGTTATTCTGGCACAATTTCACCAAAAATGTAATAATATACTTCAACAATAATGTACACTAAAACAACTGTGTACTAATACTTAGATATACAGCTCCGGGAAAAAACATGTCCACTTCAAATGTTTCTTGAATCTTTATCTCTACATGTATGGCAGCCATTCCAGTGTCTGTTGAATTCCAACACAGAGAAATGATGTCAGTAGTTTAGAGAATACAAAAAATAACATCTCACTCAGACATACCTATAAATAGTAAAACCAGAGAAAGTGATCATGCTGAAGTGGTCCCTTTATTTTTTACGGAGCTGTATATAGTAATAATACTAGTGGTAACTGGTGCTTAGCTATAGGTTCCCTCTTTAATTCAGTCCTCTATAGCTCAGTAAAGTGACTCATGTCATGGCATTTTTACTCTGCACACTCAGCTTTCTGCATTGTCAGTGCTGATTATTTGTTTACCAGCATGTGCTAGGCTAATCTAAGTCAGACTGACCTAATTTTGTGTGAAGTGCCAGCCTCTCCTCTGGTGTTGCAGCGCCACACACAGCGCCTCCTGCTGATGCTCCTCCCTCCTCTCTGATTTCATCCCTACATTTGTGTTTTAGCATTCGCCTGCCTGTCAGGATGTCCTGTGTAACCTCTTATTGTAATGCAGCCGATTGCACAGCCTGGTTAAAAGGCCTGTGTGTGTGTGTGTGTGTGTGTGTGTGTGTGTGTGTGTGTGTGTGTGTGTGTGTGTGTGTGTGTGTGTGTGTGTGTGTGTGTGTGTGTGTGTGTGTGTGTGTGTGTGTGTGTGTGTGTGTGTGTGTGTGTGTGTGTGTGTGTGTGTGTGTGTGTGTGTGTGTGTGTGTGTGTGTGTGTGTGTGTGTGTGTGTGTGTGTGTGTGTGTGTGTGTGTGTGTGTGTGTGTGTGTGTGTGTGTGTGTGTGTGTGTGTGTGTGTGTGTGTGTGTGTGTGTGTGTGTGTGTGTGTGTGTGTGTGTGTGTGTGTGTCACATCCGCTGAATGTTTTGACAAAGGGAAGAGAGACGAGCTCGGCTAAGGAAACACCCTGAAAAAGGAAACGCCTACTTTAGAGAGGCTGTGCACTTGTATAAGGGTGGAGGCTGCACTGTCATAGACTGTTAGCAATGAACTACATCCTGCTCATGATTTATGTTTCTGGGAGTAGCAAATCAACCACAACCGTAATAGCACCTTAAAGCACTCGACTGTAGAAGATCCGACAGAGAGGTGAGGTAGCGGGAACAATCACACCAGGGAGACACGATGCAGCCTACATGACGAGTGACGAGGGGTGGGGCAGCTGCTATCCAAGCAGGAGGGCGTAAATTATTAAGCCCCTCTACCATACCTTTCCGAACACTTTCCTGGGTTTAATACATGCTTATGTTTCTTGATTGAAAAGACATTTCCCCTCCCTTTTTAAACTTCTTATGTTCACATGTCCTCTGTCCGTGCTGGTCCCCTTTTTTTATCAGGATGAATGTTTCAATCCCTTCTTTTTAGTCTTTGATAGTAGGGCTGCACAATTTATCAGAATACCGCAATAAGGACTAGCGTGATATCTAAATCAAAGCACAATTGTTGCTAAAGGCAGAATATGTGGAAATATATTAAAATCCTAGTTGGGTACAGATCCGTATTTTAATATATTTTTCTATGATATAGAAATATATATATATATATACCTTTCAAAAATGGTTATTCTTGCCATTTTCATATCGGTGAAACTATTGGTAATCTGTTATTCTTTCTGAATCGTGCAGCCCCATTTTCCCACCCGATTTTCCTATGGCGATTGCCAGTATATTTGTGCGTTTCTCTGTTGACTCGTCCATCGTATTTTTGGGTTAATGTCTAAAGCTCAGTGCAAAACATACACCTAAATCTCTTAATGGCAGGGGAAAATCCTGGACTGGAAAAATAAAATAAGAAGCATTGTATTCTAAAGAAGAATCTGCTAGTAAAACAATAATCAGTAACAGTTGGCATGTTCTCGCATTTGCCATGCGTCCTCTAGATGATCATTAAAATATTTCCACTAAAGTTCAGCATTTTCTATTTTTTATTCACGTTGTACATCTACCAAAAACCACAACGGAAAAGTAGTAATGTGGGAAGAAACCCAGGGCGAGGTTTGTGTAGTCCTCCTCTGCTCGCGCTCTTTTCCTGGGAGCTTACCGTGCCCGGCTCCCCTTCACCGAGGGGTTAATTAGCAGCTCCCCTCCCAATTGTCCTCTGCTTGTTCACTCTCATTAGTTTAATCTGGCTCTGTCCTCCAGCCTGACTCTCTCGCCTCTATCCTCTTGTGCACCAGAACATCTCACTGCCTACCCCACTCCCCCATGTCATCAGAGTGGAGTCGTCAGTTTACCCCCAAAAATATAACGACTACTAGACCTTCCTGTGATTTATTTCCTCTCACTCTCTGTACTAAGTTGTCCTCAGATATATAAACTGTAAAAAAAACATACTTCAAATGTTTTGTAATCAACTACTATTATATCTGCAAACAACTTGGTAATATGTGTTGGCCGATGAGGTTTGACATATTGTCAAATAGTGTATGGTTTCAGAACAATGGAAATCATTTTTCAAATGTAGAATTCTGTCAATCATTCTGTAAGTGACATCTTTAAATAAGTAATAATAAGTATCCATTTAATGTTTATTATATTATCCATCAATATTCTCGCTTTAATTCATTTCTGTAGAGAAGAAGTCGGCTCACATTTTCTTTCTCATCTTCTGTCCGGTGTAAGGAAGCTCTGCAGAAGTGTTCTCTGATTTTAAAACCACACCATAAAATCTGTGTCTGGTGAGAAACTGAGTGCTGCATGCATGATCATCGGCGTTTAGGAAGGAGAAATACCAGTGAAGTGTGTTAGTGTGTGGAGTCAAATTACACTTCCTCTCTCTTTGTCACTGTGTTGTGCTCGAGATGTCGGAGCTGATAGGAGTGGCTGGAAAATGTTAAGTCTGTTCTCTCTCTCTCTCTCTCTCTCTCTCTCTCTCTCTCTCTTTCTTTCTTTATTTTCCCCCTCGTCTCTCTCTCTCTCTCTCTCTCTCTCTCTTCCCCCTCCTCCCCCACCACCTCTCTAAAAATAGCTGGCAGAAAGAGAAGGCAGCGAAGTCGAGGCTCTATCTGCCGGGCTGCCAGTGGTTTTATACTCCCACCACCAGCGCAGGGAGAAAAGTCCTCTGAATAACACCTCTAATACTAATAGCCTTGTTATATATTTTTGTCCGTATTCTTCCTCAATTAGACATGAAACTGGTATGCATTTTAGAGGCCAGGATATTTTAAAGCATAGTAGCCATGGAATACAGCATAACTATTCATATAAAGCAGTCTTTTAGAATGATTTACATTCTTGAATCTTCTTTATACGCTGTTTCTCTGTCACAGAATGAGTTTTTCTCACTACCTCTTGCCAAAAGTGAAGCCAAATGCCCTTTTTTAAACAAGGAAGAAGTGAAGAATAGCTAAAGTGGAGACTAGAAAAGGCACTACAAGGAAATATACCATGCCTTTAATTTATGTTTGTTGCACTAAAGTTGGCTGGCTATGTTTTAGAATGGACCCAGTGTAGTGTCAAACTGAATTACAGCCTTTCTAACCATTATGCCATTGTTTTAATCCTTTTTTAGTTATTGATATCGTTTATACATTTACTGGTGACGAATGAACATCATAACCAAATAACTAGTACATGTGATGTGACTGTATGATTTCGAGACAAAGTCAGACACTTGATTAAGCAACTAACTAACCAGCAAAGAGTAAACCGTGTATCTCCTCGGCCACATTGTCTTTCAAAGTCAGGACAATCACTGCTTGCCAGAATGGATGCTGTTAGCATGTTGTAGCAGCCACAAGGCTTGTGACCAACGTTTAGCACTGACGACTCCACCCCCATTGTCCTTCGGCCCTGGGAAAGCACCACCGCAGGAGCAAAGGACGTTTATTCGAGCAGGATTCTTTTCCACGGTTCCTCTGCAGAGCTAAGAAAACAACATCCACATGTTCTGAATCACAAACAAACATGGCTTTAGCATGAGTTGTCATTTCTAGTGGCATTTTAATTAGAAGTTAAACATGGAATAAGACGTACAATAGAGTTGATGGTAATGTTGGTGTATTTGGTTTGGAGGAAGAATTGTCAGCAGTAGAAGTGTAGTATTTGAGGTATTTACACATTGCAGCCTACAGGGTAGACTTCAATAATCAGCGGAACATGTCCTACCCCCAGTACCCCATTTCCAAATGTTCACGTGTTACCGGGTCGCATGTTTGTAGACCAGCTTTTGTTGAGATGTCCCCTGGTGAAGTTACATTACCTCCTTCACACAGAGGGCTATCACAGACCAGACAAGAATTAGCTTGGATATCACCACGAGATTTGTTTATCACGAAGATTAGGGGTTAAGGCGCCTTGTCATTTCGCAGCGCTGGCCAATCAGGTAGCTATTGTGATGTCAGGCGCTTGAAGGATAAGGTGTTCATTTAGAAAGTCTCCACACTCCCAAAGACAAAGGACCTATATCGAAACCCAGAGAGACAGGGAGGTAAGGTGTGTTCGCGGGACCAATGGTACCGTTGTTGGCTTGAGTTCAACAGATTGGCTGTTTCCTGTTTGAGTTTAGTTTGTCGTGGCTAAAGGAACTGGAGACCAACAGGCGGCCTCATCTTTGAGCAGGAGTTCTCAGTTTGAACAAGTGTTTTTCTTATTTTGCATGACATGGTATTTAGCTTATCCACAGCAACCTACATACCTTTAGGACCATAGACCTGCCTATGTGAGCAATTTGGGGATAAGCGTCACAATTTGGGACTTTGGCGTGTTGACTACAGGAGCTGTGGATCGAACCCATGACCCTCTAACTGGTAGATGCGCATTAACACCCTGATCCGCCAAAAATGTACCTAGAATCTGTCTTGTTTCCATGTAGAGGGAAAGTGTCAGCGCTAAGGGCGTCGACCAGAGGATTGGGGTCAGCGGGATAGCCACTGCTTTTAGGATCATCAGCAGGTTTTGTCTTAACCGGATTTGCCTGGAGGAGCTGAATCAACTGTGTCCCGGGATTACAGGGATGACATTGGAGGAGAGTTTAGAGCCCAGAGGCCAGAGCATTGGTAGCTTCTTCAAACCAGCGTAGCACCTCGCAGTTCCAGTACAGCATCCACATCCAAGCTGGCTTTTTTGGACGACTTTCTGGACTCGTAACTCTTGTTGCTTTTGACTCTCAGTAAGGTGTCGCTCCCTTAACGCAGAGATCTTTTTAAATGTATATTTTACCTTGTCTGTTGAGGAATTTGTGGTGTGGTCAGCTCTTCGCCCAAGGCTATTGTTTGTAAGAGGGAGAAAACCACTCCAACATTATCCTCAAAATTGTTATCTTAAGCCTAAAGTAGCTGCACAGTCCTTGTTGCTAGGTAACTGTTTCAAGCTGTTAAGGACGAGTCTCGAGCCGTCTAGAAAGTGTTAGGCTGCGGTGATTCCCTGCAACTTTGTATGGGCCTTACAGGACGGATTGAAGACACACTGTATGATCCTCAAGTAACCATGTCCCTAAAGTCATCACAAACTATGATGCCTTTACACAGTCTTGCATGTTTTTAATTTGTGTGATCCCGCTGACAGGAAATGAGAAATATCTGGTGTGTATGTTGACCCTCATGTTTCTTCTTCTCCATCAGATCAGCAAGAGACTAGGCGGCGGAGCGAAGCACACCATTAGAAGAGGAAAATGAGTGAACTGGATCAGCTACGCCAGGAGGCTGAGCAGCTCAAGAACCAGATCAGAGTAAGTCCTTCAATCTCCTCAGGTCTGCCTGTCTGCCTCATTTTGTTCCCTTACTATCCAAATCCAGATTTACCTTCGTCTTTCAATGTGTTTGACTGATATCCCATCAGATTTTTCTATTGAGAAACGCCCATTTTAATGGTCTAAATCGCTTGATATAGCACAAATGAAATCAGTTAAGCCATTCAGAGCTGGGAAATAAATCAATATGATATAAGTTGGGATATAGGGATTTATATTGTGTAGGAATACAAATATCAATATGTGAAGCCAGTGTGGCCTTTTCCTGGTTTTAAAGGTGACATTACAGAAAAGTAATTTAACAGTATATTATTTTCCTTTCCCCAGTCATTTCTTCCACCAGTGATCATTGGTCATCATCTCATTGTTAACATATTTCTGAAAGCCCCAATAGTGAGCTCTGTAACATGTCAAAATATGGATAATGATGTGTTTGGTCCATTTTCTGATATTTGATTTGCTCCTTATCGCCCAGCCCTATCGGATCTAGTTTTTTTTAGGTTAATCAGCCACTAAAGCCAAACGTGTTCCGATGATATTCCAGAGAAGCGACTGTACTGTATTTCACATGGTCGCTGCTCAGCTGTACGTGTCCCTATTAGCATCATTGTACTGATATGCAACCTAATGAAATCCATCTTAGTTGTTATAATGCAGCGTTTAAGTGGCCATTGTTCCCACTTGTGTTGCTCTGTAATTGTTTATTTTATATTATTAACATTTTGGTTTAGTGTTAAGAGCCCATTGCCTTTTTAAATGACATTTATGATATTGGTGTGTCTAAGAAGAGGAAACCGTGATCCTATGATCGTATCACCATGACTACAGCTATAGTTTTCAGTACACTTTATGCTATAAATATCATTTGGTTTGCTGGTTGGTGATCAAGAGTATGCAAAATACAGAAGCTGATTCACAGATGATTAACTGATGTTGTGTTTCAGGATGCCAGGAAAGCGTGTGCGGATGCTACCCTGTCTCAGGTAGGAAACCTGTTTTAAACATGATATTCACTCAAAATGACGTTTAAATCATCATAACATGAACTGAAATACACTTAAGTTTATTTGTGAGTGTTATTTGATTTTAAGATTGCTTAAAATAGCTGCATTTTGGTCTCAAAGTGACCCTTTTTTTCTCCCATCTTACTCCCGTTTAGATCACAGCTAACATCGACCCTGTTGGCCGAATTCAGATGCGCACCAGACGGACACTGAGGGGGCATCTGGCTAAAATCTATGCCATGCACTGGGGCACTGACTCGAGGTAATCTCATTCAACTCTATTCTGTCCATTCACTAAATATTTCATCCCATTAGCTCAGCCTCAAAACAGGAAGTGGATCTAAAAGCCAGCCTGACTGTTTGTGCTGCTGACTGCTCCTGAGGGTCCACGGCATGTCATGAAATCCCACAGTAACTCTACCGTCCAAAAACAAATCTATTTCTTCAAGCAATTTTTTAAGATTAACACGTACTGAATGTTACAATTCACAAGTAGAATTTTAGAACACGTGCACAAAAGGTAAAGCATTCATTTCTTGCTGTGTGTGCTGTGCTTGTGTGCATTGGGGGTGGGGTATGTGGGTAGGGAAAATACTCAAAATGGCCTCTTGTTAGAGCCGTGTGGAGGCTAAATTAAAAGACAGATGAAGCACTCCTATCTCTCCCCCCCCAGAGTTGCACACACCTCTCCCCACAGCGAGCAGAAAGTTAATGACTGTGGTGCCGCTGTGAGTCCGTCCACAGAGACCCACCATCGTACGGCTGAGAAAAAGTTCACCACTGTGTTTACCCACCGTCAGTGCTTCCTGTTTGTTTCTTTCATCTGTTAATGTTTCACCACCCAGAGGAGTTGGGGGGGGGGGGGGATATTTATCAGGCTACCTGCAGAGATTCAGCCTCCCAAAAAAGAAGGTCACATGAACATGTTTTGACCCACAGCCTAGGCTAAGTGTGCTATTTTTAGCCCCGAGGAGACACTGCTTTGGCTTCAGTCTGTGGTGGGTCTTCCAACAGTTTTAAGAAAGAAAAGCATCAGTTAGTTCCACTTCCCCCTCGTCAACCAGTAACATATCAAGCTAAATGTTCGAGAACTCGCTGTCTGATCCAAAAAGAAATCATTTTGAAAGCAGAACTTTGTAGTTGTAGTATTATAATTTAATGTATCTGTCAAATTATAGAGTACATTTACTGTAACTGCAGATAATGATGGTCGTCCACTGTGTGCAAACAACCTTTCAGTCAGCCCAACTTATATGACTCAAGGCAGCATTTAATGATACAGTGTTCATCTTTACTCAATAATAATAATATATAAATAATCCCATGATATATCGAGGGAAGTGCTGGTTTCTAGTTTTAGCTCAATGCTGTAGAGAAATATGAGATCTCGGTCATAGACTCATGGTCTGTTTCAAAATGTTTTTGTTTTTTTATTAGCTACAAAACAACTTGAGGTTATTGAAATCATTTTGATTGAACTTGAGACCCTCGAACATCATGAGCTCTATATACTCTGTAATACTGCTCCTGTTACAGTTGCCATGTGTTTGTAGAGTTGAGCCATTTCAATCTGCACAGAGCAAGAGTAGCCACGATTAGAGGAGGTAGAAAAAGTATGGCTCTTGTTGTTTTCCTCATCTGCTACCATTCACTTCAGCCGAACCAAACTGCACTCCTCTCCTGGTGTTTGCCTATGTCACTCGACCGCATCACAGTTACTCAAACAGACCTGAGGAGTGAAGAGCGACACACTGATTCAAAGATTTTAAAATCAGGCCTTTCCAAACACGTCCACAGCGCTCTGTTCTGACGAAAATCTGGTTTATTGTGGAGTTACACATATGCTATGGTTTATAATTTAGCAAACATATAAATTAAGTTAGGGCTGCACAATTAATCGTAATTTTATTTAAGTGTAACATTCAAACATCAGTAAGCACAATATTTGGTAAAGGCAACAAATGTGAAAATCATTTCCAAATATATTTATATATATTTTGTCTAATGATAATGTGAATGTCTTATTGACCCTAATATTGCATTTGCATTATCAGTCAATCTAATCGCAATCAGTTATTTTTACTTAATCCTGCAACCCGGATTTTAAGTTAAGAAAATGTCAAAATATTCTGAAAAATATAACAAAAATTGAAGAAAAGAGATGTTTATAAGAGAAGTAAATACACAAAGTAAATACAATAACACAAATTCGATAAGCAATCATTCGTGTTGTTCAGCTTCCAGGAAATGGTATCAACATTTCCTGGAAGCTGAATTTGGGGCCAAAAGCGAGGATGCCTGGCTCTGAGATCATCATGGCTTCATTATTATGCTGGGAAGTTGATGCTTCATCTTCTTTTGGACTGAAATTCCCAGCACAGGCCACTTGCAGTCCCTGGCTTATTATCTGCCTGAGTGTGCACATGCAAGAGGTAGTTAAGGTTTGCAAATTCCCAGCAGGCATGGCTGTGCTCACTCTTCGTACTGGTCCTGTGTGTATTGGGACCGTTGCTGTAGTTACTCTTGTTGGAGTCACCCAGATAGCAGAGCACAGCCGCAGAGGGCCGGCTCCACGATGCTAAATAAGATTTATAACCATTCCTGTTGGAGTAACTGTGCCAGCCGCGGTTAGGATTTTGAGGGAGTAAAAAAAAAAAGTAGATCAATTGTCTTGAAAGTTGTTATTGTTGGTATATATATTTACTACAAACTGGATTGGTTTGCCCCAGCCTTCTACGTCTATACGATCAGTACTGTTCATTTTGATGAATACTGTGATATTGATACAGCACATCTTTAAAGGGGCCCTGTTGTTTTCTGGTTTTCCCTTTCCTGTAGTGTAGGTATAGAGGCACAAAATACAAATATGAACCTGGAAATGAGCAGAATAGGCCCTTATTAAATAATCCTGTAACATATTTATCTGATAAACATGTCAATTAAAGCTTTTATATTTAGTACCAAAAGTTAAAGGAGCTGTTAAAAAATAAGATTGTGATGAAGCCATTTGTTCATGTGATGAACTACCTTTTCATAATAAGCTAAAGAGTGGTTTCATTTGTAGTTTATACTTTTCTTTCTCTCATCAGGCTTTTGGTCAGCGCCTCCCAGGACGGCAAACTCATTATTTGGGACAGCTACACCACAAACAAGGTAATACAATCTTAATGATGTGTAATTCTTATGTTTTCTCACACTAGGAAGAAAAAAATTGTCCGCTGCTCATTGAGCTTTTAAGGGTGTGCAAGGACTTAAAATCAGATACTGTCAAAAAATGTTGAATTTGGTCATGCAAACTTTTGCCTTAACCTGTTAGACAACAACGATGATTATTTCCTGCAGCTTGTTTCATTTCGATGGACAAAGTGCTGAGTTCCTTATAGAATAACTCCAGGGAATTAAGAAGGTGCCATGTGATGCTATTAATAGTGTTTGTTTTGCCCTTGAAAGGTTAAGTAAACACGGCGGACAGACTCGGTCACATGGCCTCCTTTCTCCCTCCCATCTGTCGCGACACGATATATGATATTAAATCTTCCTCCCCTCTTCCAGGTCCACGCCATCCCGCTGCGCTCCTCCTGGGTGATGACATGCGCCTATGCCCCTTCTGGGAACTACGTTGCCTGCGGTGGCTTGGACAACATCTGCTCCATCTACAACCTGAAGACCCGCGAGGGAAATGTGCGCGTCAGCCGCGAGCTGGCCGGACACACAGGTAGGCCCCGACACATTTCCCAGCATTCCCAGGATGTTATCCAGGGTCAGATCATATTTGGACTTATTTGTGCCCAATGTTTACGATTAAATGCTTCCCACAGAATTTGTCTGCAAGTGGAGAAGGTTATGCACGCTATGGCACTATTATAGTTGTCCCAACACCATAAGGAATAATTATTTTCCCTTAGCAAGCAGTAGTTTCTATTAATATTTACCAACCATAATATGCACTACTGGAAATGTTTGCAGAAGCCTTCAGAAATAAAAGCCCTAATAGTAAAAGAAGATGTTACTTAAGTAAGAAAAAGAATAATTAGATTTGTCTTAATATTCAGTGAAATGTGCAAAATAAGAGAAAATGACACAATGCAGAAACATCTAGAATAAAGATATTACAGATGTTTTCGAAAACAAATAAAAAGATTCCTGAAATGATAGTAAATGTCAATTATTTTGTCATCGTTAAGTTGTTCCAGTCGGTTACTTTAATTAATAACAAGGCTTTTTAAACTTTATTTAGTGAAGAAAAAACACGATATTACCCCTTTGAATTGTAGTGAAGTTGCATGAAAAGAAAATACATATAATAAATTGGTGAAGTACAGGTACTTCAAGTTTGCCCTTATGAACAGAACTCAGTGAGTGTACCGAGTGCACTGCTTTACACAAAATGTCCTGTTATCATGACGGAGCAGTTGATCGTGCATTTCTGGAAACAGTTTCAATCAGTTTCTCTCTTTCTGTGAGGGGAAAGATCACACCCAAAGCCAGTGTAGTATTGATGTCTGGTATTGTTTAGCCTCGTGTGGTGGTGTAAGCCTCATGTTATTTATACACCAGAGAGATGCAAGTCACATGTTGTGTCTTCCTCCATAAAAAAACCAGGAGCCGGTCGCACCGTATCCCGGCTCTAAGTAATGAAAGTGTTGAGCTCTTAGGCAAGGAGCGTTCATCTGATCAGTGTCACATGATGCAGGAAGTGTGTCAGCATTTTAGTTCTAGTTCCCTCGCCCATATGGAGGGGGTGAACTCACTCTGCCTGCTAGTGAGGGATGAGTTATGGAAGCAAGTCATGAGCGATGTATACCGTACAGCTTTATTTCTTTTCCGGTTTATGAGATAATTAGGCAATTCATCTCAAACACCATCACACATAACACTCTGCTAGGGTGTGATGAGGTTATGGGAATATCATTTCTTTCTCTGTGCAAACAGTAAGGAAATGAGTGCTGTAGGAAAGACTGTACATCCCGAATAAGTAACTCAGTCTGTCTGATTTCTTTCAGGTTACCTGTCCTGCTGTCGCTTCCTGGATGACAACCAGATCGTCACCAGCTCTGGAGACACCACCTGGTGAGTTGTGTTACTGCACCCTATGTAGCCTAATGCTACACTCCCACAGACTACCATCCCAGTTATATCAACACAAAAATAAATAAAGATAGTCCAAAATTATTATCATTATATATTTCAAATGTTTTTGGCTGTTAATATGTTTCCTGGAAACATCAAAGCCTACACGCTTTATTTTCTTCTCAGTTTTTCAGTCTTGCATTTTGAGAGATTTTATTGTTATTTTTCCATTCCAAATATATTTACATTGACAAGATCCTTCTTTGAGTTTGAGGTTCTTAGTCATCTTGAAATCCCCAGGTCTTGGGTCTGCCTGGGCCAGACACTCTTAGATATTCACCTCTTAAATATGTCACAGCGTTGTTTTGTATTTTTCGACAGTAAGCTTACCATGTTCTCTATGCTTCCTCGCAGCGCTCTGTGGGACATCGAGACCGGTCAGCAGACGACTACATTCGCCGGCCACACCGGTGATGTCATGAGTCTTTCTCTGGCGCCCGACACCAGGCTGTTTGTGTCCGGAGCCTGCGATGCCTCGGCCAAGCTCTGGGACGTCAGAGAAGGAATGTGCCGACAGACCTTCACTGGCCACGAGTCGGACATCAACGCTATCTGCGTAAGGCCTCACACACACACTCTCTTTTTCATGTTATAAACTCATTTTCATCAAGGTGTCTGGTCTCAAATCATTCAAGGCATATCCAAGTTTAGTATCAGGTCCTTTAGGGCACATTCAGGTAACATCAAAAGCAGGTCCTTTCACACTTGGGTATGCTGACTAAAACAAAGCCACTGCATATAAATGTTTTCCTTTCAAAGCTTTAATAGCTTTGTGGCTTTCTTTTTTGCTGAGACCAAGTCCGTTGGATGCATTTGACTCGAACTGCTGCATATGTATGATTCAAAAAGAAAGTCCAGCAGGTCATGGTTTTGCACACATTACTGTAATAGTAATCCCTCCACCTTGCCCTTTGGTAAATGGCCAGAAGGAATTAACATATATAAGCTTTGGTAAACATAAAGGGTGTGGCAAGTAACTGTAACACAACCCAAGGACATAATAAATGTAATCACAATAACTCTTTTTTTTTTCTGCAGTTCTTCCCCAACGGCAACGCCTTTGCCACGGGTTCAGACGACGCCACCTGCCGGCTGTTTGACCTGCGTGCCGACCAGGAGCTGATGGTTTACTCACACGACAACATCATCTGCGGCATCACCTCCGTGGCGTTCTCCAAGAGCGGCCGTCTACTGCTGGCCGGCTACGACGATTTCAACTGCAACGTCTGGGACACTTTGAAGGCCGACCGCGCAGGTGCGTCGCTACAGAGAGGCTGAGCGGGCGTGAATAAGATGTGCTGATGTGGTGATGAAACGTAGACACAACACAGCTCTGTCAAAAACTGGACTCAACATGTTTTTTGCAGGAAATTGTTAGTTACTCCCTTTTTTAAATTACAATCAAAACATTTTTGTACACATTGGGAGTTAAATAAAATAAAATACCCAATAGAAGGATAAAATAAAATGATATATAATTATTTAAACATAGGAAGTTAGGTAAAAACACACAATAAAACATTCATATAAACAATAGTCAAATAAAATAAAATAAGAATATTAAGATAAAAAAAACAAAATAAAAAATTTAGATAAACAAGAAGTTAAAGAAAAATAGAGGAATAAAAATACAATATTTATATAAACATAAGATGTAAAGTAAAACAGGTGCACTGAAAAGATAAAGTAGAGAAAATGGTATTAGTATTAATAAAATGTATACCTATATGCTGAATTGCACAGTTAAACAGCGTTTAGCAGCTAATGGTGAATAAATTCAAGGTAGATCTATTGACTCAAGCAATTAATGGTATTGTATATATTCTGCAGGACAATATTCAAAATGTGTCATGAAGTCAACGTTACCAGGGCTGCTCCTTTACAGTGGTAGCACTTTGAGCTGTCTGAATAACCAGCAGTAAATGTCAGAGTTCGGTGTCAGGCTCAGTCAAAAATGTGGAGTAGAGGTGTTGGAAGAAACTGAGCAAATCTGTACGCCACTGTTCAAATCACCACAGCCCTCTCTTTAGAGCTGAGCTGATCGGTGCACTTTAAAGGTGTATGAGACACTGGAGGACTTTAAAACGTGAGGAATGTGGAGAACTAATCTATAGCTGGCTTTGAGCTCTTAGTTTCACACCTCTGCGACCCTGACCAGAAGATTCAGAAAGTGGGCGTGGCTTTCAGTTTATTGGTTTTGGAAAGTTAGACCTATTGGACAAAGCTTTTTACTTCTCGCTGAATAAATGAAGCCAGGAAAGTTTATTGCCGGGCATGTTATTGTGAAAAAGTGGTAGTGTAGTTGAGTTTGATCCTTTATACACGGTTGTCTTTCCTAATACTTTTTTCATGATGTAAGCATACATTTCCAATTGTTTGTATCTTTATCTGGAAGGTTAGACAGCTGGTAAATCTATGACCTGTTGGAAAACTACATCATTAAGGCAGCAGAACCTTTCCAAACCTAGTTGTGAAGAGTTTACTGAGTAGTACAGACCAAGTAAAAAGATACCAGAACTCCTTGAGGGCACTGAATACAGCTGGACACCCTGGAGGAGCTGCGATAGGAGACACAGCCGTACAATAGCTCTTGCCTCTCTGCCTCACAAGTCACAGCTTTATACTCGCTGAAAACACTCACATGACATCGGGACTAGTGTTTGCCAGAAGGCAACTCTGGAACAGAGGGAAGAAAAACAGAAGGAAAATAAGTGGGATGATAAGACGATTGTTAGCTTTTTGGCCATCACACTAAAATCTAAATTTGGAGAAAGTCAAATGGCGGTGTCGGTAGAAAACGTCAGACCTGCAGTGTGTGTGACGGTAATTTGTAAAACTGAAAAATGCAGAAAGAGCCTTAAACGTAAAGCCAAAACTGCACAGGAGTGGCTTCACGTCCTCCGTCTGGTTCAGAATATGATAAGATTCCTGTTAACTCACGCTCGCCATGAAACCGACAGAAGTAAATGCATTTTAAAATTGGGAATGGGGAGGAAAATGTAATGGCCTGAAATGTAAATCTGATTCAGACCTGTACAAATACTATATTACTGCATGAGGTTTCCATGCCAAAATACTTTACCTGTAATTAATTACAGTTCATTTGTGGAGAATTGTTTCCACAATGACTTGGCAACAAGATGTTAAACACTTAAGTGAAATGCTGTTTCTAACTCAAGTTTATATTATGCAGAAATCATTGACATTGCTGATGCAGGAGCAGGTTTCTAGGAACTTTGCATAAATACTAGATTGTTTACATTGTGGTATTGCCAATGTGAAAGTTAGCGCATGTACCAATGAAACAAACCTCTTGTTGGGGAGTGCATTTGAAGCATTGATTTCTGGCAGTGCCCCTACTTGTAATGTGTCCCTACAAACACTAGTTGCACCAAGGAGCAACAGGTCAGTCATTGCTGCTGTATCCGATAGGAATTTGCCCAAAAGAGTTGACTACATGAGACCTCCACTCTGCAGCAGTGGCATCTCTCTTCTCCTTTTACGTAGTTTTGAGCAGGAGGTGCTCTCTTTCCAAGTCTGGTTCTGACATAGCAGAAGAGATCCTCGGTTTTGTTTCTCCACGTTATACAAGGAATTTATATACATCTTTGGAGAGCAGCAGGCGTCACCTGCTCCAGCAGCGAGGAGCCCCTGTGGAGGCGTGAATACTTTACAGATATTGACTGAGGGTCAGGGATCAGAGGAAGCCCACATCTGAGCAGGCTATTTCAAATGCACACTCATTTGATCCGTTGGAGGGAGGATTTATTGATTATCAGCATATCGGGTCTGCATTGGCCTTTTAATCAGTAAATGCTCTGCCAGTGGCAAGTGGAAGGGTCTTTATGGTTTGAAATGGGGGTTCACAAATATCCAAATCGCTTATCCAGTTCTTGCCTAGCATGTTTCATCCATCAGGCAGAGCAGGTGTGTGTCTGTGTCTCAACCTCTGGTGTCTCTCCGCAGGTGTCCTGGCCGGTCACGATAACCGGGTGAGCTGCTTGGGCGTGACCGATGACGGCATGGCCGTGGCAACAGGGTCCTGGGACAGCTTCCTCAAGATCTGGAACTAGAGTCTAAAGGTGGGTGAAGAGGAAGGATGTGTGAGAACGAGCTGTCCTTCTAGAAACAGCATCAGCAACATCTACAGTTTGTATTGACTGCCATCTGGGGGTTTGGAATGAAGGTGCAACATGAGATATAAAGGGAAACCTAATAAAATATCCCATCACGGCTGGGTGATATGAACAAAATCATACATCACGATATTTTAGACCAAATGGAAAATATTGTTTGGTGGAAATTGGGGCTTTCAGAAATGTTTACACTGAGAATTTTCATTAATAATCATCAGTAATTTAGTTATAAGGCCTAAGCAGGTTAAAACAACCTTGCGTAATTTCATTAATCAGTATAATATTTATATATATATTGCCCAGACCCAACTGCACATGATGCAATTGTTATTATTGTTTTTTACCATGCAGTGCCTGTTTCTGCCTGATCAGCCTTTTCATTTTTCACTAGGTCGCACATTTTATATAAATGTGAGCAGTTATAGTTTGAGTTTTGTGGATATTTGTATTAACCAATCTTGATAAAAGCAACATGATGATTTTACCTTTATCTGGTAGGTTGTAATGAAGGTTGAGAGTAACTCGTGTGTTTTTTTTGTTTGCAGATGGCATCTGGACTCCAAAGTTGAGTGGAAGACCATTCCAACATCACAATGTTCAATTTTATTGCATATCCAATCTTTTCAAAAAACACCATGATACTGACTCCAAACACCCCAAAAAACTATCAAGGGCAAAAATTCTCTCTTTCTCTCCTTCTCATTTAAAAGAGCACAATTGTCTGTCAGTCATTCAGCTACACACACAAAAACAGAAAAAAAAGGTTTGAGGAATTTAGTGGTTTTCAAAATGGAAACGGAGGGGGAAATTGTGCATTCCTCCATCACCATGGTCTGGTATTGTAGTAAGTGAAAATACAAACACCCCACCGCTGCCGCCGCCACCACCACCACCAAACAAACGTGTCCTCATTACACACAGCTCTGAGTGAAGGTTATTACATGACAGTGATCTAACTCTTAATAGCTTTTTGGCCATGTTTCTTTTATTGTTTTCATTATTCCTTTTTTGTCGAAGAGAAGTAGATCAGCAAACTGTCAGGTAATGTTTAAAATGAGGATCAAAGCTTTGTTTTATTTCCTAGTCTTTACACATTTTAGAGAATGTTTTTAAGTTGAATACTAGAAAATCACGACATTTTAAATCCAGCTTTATCCCACTGGAGAACAAAGCGAGAGAATTGAGCT
The DNA here is from genome assembly GCF_036324505.1 of Eleginops maclovinus. NCBI lineage: Eukaryota > Metazoa > Chordata > Actinopteri > Perciformes > Eleginopidae > Eleginops > Eleginops maclovinus. Next base: position 8,700,825 of record NC_086349.1, on the reverse strand, counting down.
TCAACAGGGAGTCCTCGAGCCACTTCTGGCCCTTCTGTATATTTAGCCCCCTGATACTTTTACTGTTTGTTTTTCTCCAGTGTAGTCCACAAAAATCTTTGTTTGCACAAAAATTAAACTTTGCATATATAGAATAATGTCTAAAGGAAAAAAAAGTAAACTAACCAAGCACATGCTGTTTATGATAATGAATGCTCGTTTTTAAAACGAAAAACTACAAAAAAAACAACAACCATTTTAACCATTCTTACACCTTTTTTGTCTGGCGACAGTGTAGAATAAATAAATGAAGATTAACCCATCGGACCATAATCCACCCGCCCCTCTTTTTTTATTCTTTTTTTTTTTCTCCTTTTAATTTAGTGGGTTTTTTTCCCGGTTTCTGTTGCCCGTGGTTGGGACCGGTGATGTGATTTGGTCGGGTTAGGGAGTACCTCCACTTTAGCCCGGTTGCAATCCGGACGTTTCTCTTTTAACAGAGGTGCCCATTCCGTGCTTGGAAATGCAGTTACTACTCTGTGAATGACATGTTGTATAAATCAATGTTTGAAAATAATGATATTGAAACTTTTTAAGTTAAAAACGAAAAAAAAAAAAGATTTTGGTTGTCTGCCATGGGTGGGTTATCTCTTAGAATCGCATGCTGTAGAATTGCTTAAAAAGGTGCATATGGAATTAAGTCCTTTGATGTTTTTCTTTAAGAAAATAACCTGTTGAATATATCAATACAATGGTATTTATATTTTTCTTTTTTCCTTTTTTTTTTCTTTTCTTTTTGGCTACTCCGTGCATACATGATTCAACTAAAATGTCAAAGCTATGCACTTGAGAAGCAAACCCTGCAACATAAACGGTTACTCGGTCCATACTTGGGAGGGATTCCACAAATTTAAGAAGTAACGTAAATGTTTAAAATTGTACACATGCATACGTACATTCATTCACCGAAACATACACAATCTCAAACGGAACAAATAAATTGTCATTCCTTCTGTAGCAAACAAAAATTCCACAAAGAAAAACATTTTATAACAGGTTTTTTTCTGTCCTTTAATAAAAAATGAAAAAAAAAATCTTGCAGCATCTGAATGGCAGAATTTTCTGTTGTTCCCCTTCTCCTTGTAAACAGAGACGCTCTTTCTTTAGCAGTAGTGACATTTTTTCCATTCTGTTTTTTCTCTGCGACATTCTGTACAAAAAATGTGCTGTAATTGTGCGTTAGGCCTGGAGTTGGCAAAAAATAAAATGAAATAAAAAATATTAAAAATTAATTAAATTCCCTTTCCTTTTCTCTCTTTCTCCATCAAATAACTGTAGAGCTCTGCACCCCCACTGTTCCCTTTTCACCTTTTGTATTTAATTTTAAAGTCAGTCAGTGTACAACCGAAAGCTGGATGCAAGATAGAAACTATATTAAAATGTACTGTTATTTAAGATGTAATAAAAAGCAGTTTGAGATGACCTACTGTGTTGAGTGTGATTCACTTAGAGCGGTTGCCACTGAAGCTAGAATGTTGCAGACTGTTTGGTTTCCTTGTAATTATGTTCAAGTCAAATAAACAATTTCTTATCCACTGTTGAATCAGCTTGGCTTCTCTGTACAGTCATTTGCACAAAGTGTATTTGCTCTTGGCATATTGTTAGAAACAGAGTATAAAGGTTGAAAATACTTACACGTAATAAAAACTGCGGACCACGTCCGTCAATGCACTCAGAAAAGCTTCATAATTAATTTAAAACAAATCTAAAACCTCTCCTTAAAATACTTCCTGACCTTTGTGGCCACCTACTGGACATAAGTATAAATTACAACGAATGATTAAAATATTTATATAATTACCTCACTGAAATTAATGATTTTAAATATAATGTAAACTTTCTGTTTAAGCAAAATAAAAAATATGTTTGATTTTGCATTGTCAGTGATCACATATAACGGAGTACATTTACTCAAGTACTGTCCTGGTGTATTTTATGTCAAGCTATAAATGATATGTCAAGACTTTTATTCCAGCAATAATACTGCATGTTAAATGATGAACATCAAAAACTTTACTTTAAATATTTACTTACAAAGTTTATCCTATAATTTGACTAAAGTAGGTTCTGTGATAAAAAGTTAACTATGACAGCTCAATCTGCACCAAAACATAAGGTCACATCTGTCATGTGAATTGAAATGCTTAATAAATGTAATACCCTGCATAATCCAAAATGTTGGTACATGCGTAATGTAAGTGGAAAACAATGAATGAATAGACTGTGTGCAGCGATCCACACAGTGGCCCTCTTATTCTGTTGTTTACTGATTGGGCAATCACTTACTTACTGTACGCCCCCACATTACTGCAGATTTGGGTGACAAGAACTTAAAGTGGGTTAGAGCGCTAAAGATACTTTAACAAAGAGAAAAAATGGCCCAAGGCCTTAGGTCAGATTCCTAAAAGGCATGAGGGGGCCAGCACCTCATGTTTGCCTTAGGTCTGCCAAGCAAGTTAATGTTGGCCATGCAAATTTTGTCCCATTGCATCACTGTCTAGATTGCATTTCTTCAATTGCCCCTTTGGGATGTTTTGACATGTTGAACATGTTGAACAATATACAATATTGTATATCAATATACAAAAGCACACAATAAGCATTCCTACATTTTAAATATAGAATGATATACAAAAATATGAGCTATAGGTAAATACATGAAGCATGAGAAAACCTCTGTTTGTACCATATACATATTATAACATTGCAAACAAGGGAACCCCCCAAAATTAGGCTTTGATATAGTTTATTAAAGGGCTTACTATTAAGGCATTTTGAATGAGTTTATATTATTATAATGTAATCTTAGAATTATTTGTGCCTCTGTAACAATGAAAGGGTTTTTATCTGGCGCTCTACTCTGCCTGGTAAGTCGTCCAACATGACGTCGCCGCTGAGAGGGCCTGTGATTGGTCGGTCCGTACCAGGAAGTGATGGGCTGACCGTTGACAGCTCTCCTGCAAAGTAAGATTGTGTAACCTTTTTGTTATCTAATAAGTAATGGCGAGGCTCTGAACCCAGTGGCTCTTTCCTCCGCTGTGCATTTGAGTCGTCGCCTCTAGCGCTGTGGGTAAAAGGTATTGTTGGCCTCAGAAGTGAATGATATTACGCTGTGTGTTGAGCGTGGTTAACTAGCTTAGCTCGCTAACTAGCTGAAAACTAGCTTAGTTAAGGTTAGCTCACGGTGGATACTTGTAAGCACCATTCATCCGTTTAACACTCATGAATATCAGTTTAGGTCGTGTTGTTGCTAACGTTGTTTATCAATTAAACTGTGGGTGAATGTTTAACTTACTAGGCTTGTTAACTCAGTCGACAACGGGACTGCTTGCCTCAGGTTGCCAAATTATAATGATTAAACTGTAACAAGCTATGTTGGCCATTCATCCAGCTGACTAACCTGACGAACCTGTCCTGCTTCATATCTGACTTTAGCATTATTTAAAGAGTTTCTCAGTTTGAAACATTAATTTCAGTCGAACTTTCATCACGTTAATTTAAATTCGATATATACTCAGAAAAACTTTCAACTGACCCTGTTATCACTTTGTGTAACGTCAGTTTGGCGATGGTATGTTATTAAACCGATATAAAAAGGCGAATTTTGCAAAATGGTGGATTTAGTATGTGCCGAATAACAGACCGACGGTTATTTATCAATGCATATTATATGCCAAATACTGTTCGGAAAAGGTGTGTCATTTCAATGAAGTTTGAATTAAACTACGCATTTTTCCGATGGAGTTTGGCCTGGGCTTGAGTTGGCTAATATTTGGATGCCTGTTTATATTTGACTCGCGCCTCATTAATGATTGACGTGCCTGTCTGTCAGGCCCTTGCAGCCCGGCTGTGTGAGATGGACGGTGGAGAAGAGGTGCGAGTGGAAGCTGCCCCGTACTGCTGCTCCAGCTGTGACGGAGGGGAGGTGAAGGCACGCAGCCTGGCGCGGCGCAGCAACAAGAAGACCCGCAGCCTGAGCACATCCTCCGCCAGCAGCTCCTCTGACTACAGCAGGTAGGTTTGGAACAGGGGCCCACACATGGAGCATGAGGACGCGCTTGTTGTTATGCTTTGAGCCCTATGTCACAAGAATGTTAACAACATTGCCATCTGTACTACACCATGCATTACACCTGCTTGTTTTTAGACAGTTGAGATGCACAATTAATCGACATTTTATTGAAATCGCAATATCCAAATTGTAGTAAGTGCATTATATACCATACATTCATACAGTTACCTAAGGTATTTACTCTGTAATATGAGTAAAGCTGCTCTTGCTCAAAGCTGTTAACATGCCTTTAAAGTACCAATCAGGACTGTCCCAATATTGGTGAGGAAACGAAATGTCAGTCTTACATTACATTTGTCCAGGATGTTGAAATAAACTCCTACAGATCCAACATTACATTTGTCCAGGATGTTGAAATAAACTCCTACAGATCCAACATTACATTTGTCCAGGATGTTGAAATAAACTCCTACAGATCCAACATTACATTTGTCCAGGATGTTGAAATAAACTCCTACAGATCCAATGCTATTGAGTTTGAAAATCCTAATATGGCAATGGCACTAATATTTTTGACATTACAGTTTTTCTCTATTGCTTAAACACATTTTGTGATACTGCCCTCACTTTTCACAAAACTCTAAACACAAAACACTTTTCTAAAGCTACGTACACACAACCTCACAGTCTCTTTTCAAAACCAACCCATCACACCAAAACAGTTGCTCATATGCTCAAAACCAACCCATCACACCAAAACAGTTGCTCATATGCTCAAAACCAACCCATCACACCTAAACAGTGGCTCATATGCTCAAAAGCAAACTTTGACACCACAATACCACTCAAGGCCTGCAAAAATGTAAACACTACTGAGCATCATTAACCACGTTACCCAAAAAATTGAAAACACCATTTTCAGTGTGAGACTTCTTTTTTTACAGTTTCACAACTGCCAGGATGCATTTGAGCAACCCTTATTTATTCTCAAATATGTATTGGGCATTTACTATAGATTTGTGCATTTCATAGGAATAATGAATAATACATAAAATGCAGTAATATCACAACGTAATGCAGAAAATGAGTACTGTAAACTCCATGGAGGATCCATTACACACAATAGATAAAGTACAGTAACAATTGAAAACACAATGTTCAGGGTGCGATCTCTTTTATTAGGCCTACGTTGTACATGTAAATTGACACAGTATGTTGACACTGCAATCATTGGGCGGCATCACGTCGTCGGACTGGGTCGGGCCACAGTACCTCATCCACGTCACAGGCAATATTGTCCATAGCCAAACATCGTGGGAAGAATGCCCTGGCATGCCGCACCCAGCCTTGGAACGCCTCCACAGCCACATCATCACAGGCCAGGTCCATAGCCCTGAGAAGGTTCTCTCTGGTGTACGGTTGGCGGTCATAGACCTTCCACCGCCATGATGAGAAGAACTCTTCTATTGGGTTTAGGAATGGAGAGTAGGGTGGCAGACACACATTAATAAATTGCTGGTTGATGTTAAACCACTCTCTGACCTGGATGCTGCGATGGAAACTAACATTGTCCCAGAAGATGACATATATGGGAAGATCAGCCGGCCCAGGATTCTGCTGGTCGTTCGGGTGGTCATGGTCATGCAAAACTTCTCTGAGCTCTCCTAGGAAGGTGAGGAGACGCTCAGTGTTGTAGGCACCAAGTTCAGCATGCCGGTGGAGAAGCCCTCTAGAACTCATGGCAGCGCAGAGGGTGATGTTTCCTCCACGTTGGCCGGGCACATCAACGATAGCTCTCTGTCCTATGATGTTACGGCCTCTCCTCCTCCTTTTTGTGAGGTTGAAGCCAGCCTCATCCACAAATATAAATTCATGGGGTCTGGCCATGGACTCCAACTCGAAGATCCTCTGTGGAAACAAATAGCGTTTTCAGGTGTTCAGAAAGACAGTCAATACAGCACATTACAGTACGATAGTATAGTATTGTATGTTACATGTAAGTACTGTAGGCCACCGTGTACATAGATTTTACTGTACTTACTTGCACATACTGGTGACGGAGGTGCTTTATTCTGTCAGAGTTGCGCTCAAAGGGTACCCTATAGGCCTGCTTCATGCGTACTCTCTGGCGCTTGAGGACTCTGTCTATGGTTGTCAGGCTAACATCGTCAATGTTCGGAAAGTTCATATTGTCACCAATGATCCTCTCCCGTATCTCCCGTAGTCTCAGCACATTGTTCTCCCGAACCATATCCACAATGACGACCTCTTGGGCTGGTGTGAATCTGGAAGCCCTCCCACCTGCATATGGCAATCTTTCAACTCTAGAGAAACAGTCATTTGGTCAGAAATGGTCCTTGCAGTACACACTTTTACTGTAACCATTATTGCACTTGTCTGTATGTAGGTGCACTCCACTATACTACTGTATACTGTAAACATCTAGTGTAGTGACTAAAAAAATAGTACATACAGTACCTGTTGTGTTCTCTGAAGGCCCGAATAATGGTGGCCACTGAGAATCGGCTTAGGTTTGGTTGGACTCGTTGTCCAGCTTCGGTCATTGTCATGCCGTGGACAATGACGTGGTCAATGACCGTTGCTCTCATTTCATCTGTGATGAAGATGCGTTGTCTTGCTCGCCCTCCTTCTCCTCTCCCTCCTTGGCCTGCTCCTCTACCTCCTTGACCTGCTCCTCTCCCTCCTTGGCCCGCTCCTCTACCTCCTTGACCTGCTCCTCTCCCTCCTTGGCCCGCTCCTCTACCTCCTTGACCTGCTCCTCTCCCTCCTTGGCCCGCTCCTCTACCTCCTTGACCTGCTCCTCTCCCTCCTTGGCCCGCTCCTCTACCTCCTTGACCTGCTCCTCTCCCTCCTTGGCCCGCTCCTCTACCTCCTTGACCTGCTCCTCTCCCTCCTTGGCCTGCTCCTCTCCCTCCTCTGACAAAAACTCCTCTCCCTCCTCTGGCACGAACTCCTCTCCCTCCTCTGGCACGAACTCCTCTCCCTCCTCTGGCACGAACTCCTCTTCTTCTTCCTTGATCATCCATTTTTGTTTGGAACCTTCAGCAAACTGACTTATATAGGTGTGGTCACATCATTTGCAATAGGTGTTTTCAATTATGAGTCGTTGTGTTTACTGAATTACACCAGGTGTGTTCATTGTGTTCAGGTTTTGCTGACTGTGTGTGGCATTTTGCATCACATGAGCTTCACAATGCATATTTGAGCAGAGATATATGCTAAATGTGTTTTAGCAAGGCAAAATGTGTTTAGAGTTTTGAGAAAAAGGGGATGGGTTTTGTGAACAGTGTCTACAGGTGAATTGTGTTTTTGGTTGTGGCAAATGGGGGGTAGTTTTACTAAATGTGTTTAGGCAACTGGTCATTTGGTTTAGAGTACTGGGTTTTGTGTCTTAGCAATCGAGAAAAACTGTAACAGAAAGCTGTTGTTGTGGATATAAATAAACAAACAACTGTTTAACAATTGGAAGAGGAAGCTGATCATTTTTAGTGACATGTTGATAAAAGGGCAGTGGCTATTAACAAACTAACATTAGGGGAAGTGGGTTTCCTGTTGAACTCTTTTGAACTTCATTCAAAAGAACTAGTGCACAAAGCTTCCCTGGTCATCACATTTAAGGTTATTTTATATTTTGTTGTTTCCATTTTTTGTCCTATCCCAAAACAAAACATTTAAGACATCTTTTCCCAACTATTTTTTTATTTCTATTTCTATTTCTTCTTTGAGATGTCTGCACTTGAGCATTGTTTATTTCTTCTTTTTATTTCTAATCATTTTCAATGCCTTGTATTGTGTTATGCTGCGGCAACACAACATCTCCCAGTTTGGGATTAAAAAATGAATTCTTATTTTGCATCAATCTTATATGGAATCTGTTCCACTCATAGCCAATTTACCGTTCGTAGGATATGTTTGTTTCTGCAGCTACACAGTACTTCATTAAGAATTACAGTTCTACATGAGCTTAACCCATTTTATTTAATGAAATTTACCCAAATGTAAATTAACAAGGTATTTGTGTATATGTGCATTGGTTATTTGTAGTATTTAAATTGTATTGGATGATAATATTTCTAGTTTATTTTGGCTTGATCATATCAAAAGCCGTATAGTTGAACGCCATTGTACATGTTAAAGTGCCATGAGTTTAACATTAGCTTTGCATTGGAAATAAGTTGAATTGCATTGTCCCTGTAAATACAATTCCTAAACAGTTTCCCCCTGTCATACATGATGGACACTGAGCAGCATTATCAGCCAATGGGAGACTGTCTCTGTCCAAACCCAAAACATAAAGCTGAAAGAGGATTAAACTCAGATTCTTATTTATAATAATAATCCTCAGTGAGCAACACCCTTCACATCAAAGTCGTTTCATTTACTGTTAAAATGAGAATATTAAAGAACGCGGCATTACGAGGCAGTCAACAGCAGATGGTGAATCCTCAGATTCAGACTAAGAGGATTTGTGGGCTGAGTAGTGGGACGGAGCATAAAGGCTTCTGTAGACAGTGGCAGTCATGTAGCGCAGCTCAGGGTCATCGACCTTTCCCCACTGATAATCATATTGTTTTAACAAAGTCTAGAAGACAGGCTGTGCTGTGCGTAGTGCTCTCTAAGGCTGTTAGCCATCAGTTATGGATAAGAAAAGTTTGACTTTGCAACCATAGCTGAATCAATATTTTTTACTTCAATGGCTGCCTTTCAAACATCAAAAGTGTCAAATACTTTGCTGCCAGCATGCTGCACCTCTCGCTCTGCTGCAGATTCATTTTAAATAACTTCATCTAATCTACAGTATGTAATGATAAACAGGTTGAAGTGATTCTCTGTCTCCATATTTCTATAAGGTTACTTATTGGCTTTGAATTCCTGTGAAAAGGAACTGCGACAGCCCCCAACTGTTAACTGTTAATCGATATTTAAACCGTAGTCTTTTTTGCATCATTTACAGACATTGTTTGCAATGCAGACAGATTAGATAAAAGTGTTTTTTAAAACATTTCACAATGCATTATCACCATTCCCCGGAAATGTGAATAGTCGTGACACAGAATGGGCTTCATTACTCAGCACCAAAGGTCACAGCGTTAAATGTTCTTTAATCTTTTGGATAGATAGATTGAGACACATTGTATCAAATAAGCTCGTGTCTGCATGTGATGAATTGAATCTTGGAAATCCCGAGGCTCAGACTCTTTCTCTAAATGTCTGTCACTTCTCTTTTTTTCTTTTTTTTTTTTACAAATGTTTTTATTAGTTTTTGCACAGATAGCAAACTGATATTTTCTGGACATTAAATGTAAAATACTGTGATTTTCTAATACAAATGTTAAAACACCAAAAACCCCATTACCCCGCAATCTCATTCACACATACATACAGGGGCGGGGGGGAGAGGACAAGAGGACAAGGAAATAACAACAAAAACAAATAAAGGAAACAAATAAAACAAGGCTGCCAGGTTTTATGGAACGTCGTCAGGGAGCCTCTAAGGGAGAACCTAATCCTTTCAAGCCTGACGCAATACAAGATTTCGTGTATCCAGCTATTATGGGTGGGATGAGAGGGATGTATCCATTTAAGGAGAATAAGCCTCCTAGCAAGCAGAGTGGTGAATCCATAACTCGTTGTGTGGTAATGGGTGCATTGGGCAACAAAGGAATTCCGAAAAGGACAGCGAGGGGGCTAGGGTCCACTGTCTCACCTAAGACCATCCTGAGTGAACCAAATATTGCAGACCAGAACTCTGATAGTTAAGGGCACGACCAAAACATGTGCATGTAGTCAGCCGGAGATTGTTTACACCTATTGCATGCGTCAGACCTGTTGGGACACATCCTAGCCAGTTTTGCATGAGTAAAATGTACTCTGTGCAAAATCTTGTACTGCAGTAAACTATGCCTTGCAAATATAGAAGAGGTGTGTACCAGGACCTCTACACCCAGCGGTGTAGGAAGAAGGCCGGTAGGATAATAAAGGACCCCCATCACCCCAGCAACAGTCTGTTCTGTCTGCTGCCGTCTGGCAGACGGTACCGCAGCATCCGGACCAAGACCACCAGACTCAGAGACAGTTTTATACCACAGGCTATAAGACTGCTGAACTCCTGAGCTCTGTGAATGTCTACTCACATCTGTTTATAGTACACATATATATTATACACATCTGCCACAAATATCTGTTTATACGTAATATATGCATCTGTCTATACCTCCTCAAACGACAGTGTAAAGTATATAAATTACTGTACAGTTTATTTAAATAATTACAGTTTATTCTACATATGTATATATTTGACATCTTTACATCCTTATTGTTGTTATTGTATATATTTTCTTTTCTAATTTTTGCACTATGTATGTTGAGTTGTTGGAGGAGCATGGGACATAAGATTTTCATTGCCAACATGTACGCTGTATCTGCTGTGCATATGACAAATAAAACCTTTGAACCTTTGATATGTCCCCACTGATCATCTGACATGTTAATCCCGAGGTCCTGGTCCCATACAACCTTAAGTGAATGTAAGCAAGTAGGATTTATCTTTAAAATGTTATCATATATAATGGAGGTGAGCCTCCTTGAATCGGTCTTAAGTGATAGGAAAGAATCAATCATCGAATCAGGTGGTCAGCCTGGAAATTGGGGGTATTTCTTTTCCACAAAGTGCCTGATCTGACAAAATCGGAACAAATGGGAACTTGGAAGATCAAATTTGTTGGCTAAATCTGCAAACGATGAGAAGAGACCACCAAGATAAAGGTCATTAATAGAGCGCAGGCCTTTGTTTGACCAAGTCAGGAAGACTGGATCCGAGAATGACGGGAAGAAAAGGTGGTTGCGATAGACTGGGGCTAGACCTGATGACGCATGTAAGCCACACTGCCTCCTAAACTGACCCCAAATCTTTAAAATGATTATTTTGCAATCGGATTCTGGGCAACTTTTTTAATTGGGAAAAGTGATTGAGAACATACCACCGACCAAAGTGAGACACCCGAAGAGGACGCCTCCATCTGGGCCCTCCGAGGGCGTTCTCCCTGTGCCAAATTAATGTTCCAAAAAAGAAGCTTATTAATATTACATGCCCAATGATATTGGCGGAGATTAGGCAGTGCCAGGCCCCCTTCAGACTTGGGGAGTTGAAGAACTACTCTTCTAATACGTGCCCTCTTGTTACACCATAAAAAGGAATAAATCTGCTGGTCAAGTCTCGAAAAAAACGTTTTATTTATAAATATTGGAATATAAGAACTGAGGTAGCACCACCATTTTAATCAAATGTCACTTCTCTTTTTGTCCTTAAATGAAAGTGATATTTACTGATTATAAAGTGTTCATAAAGAGGAAATTAGAACGTGTTCCTGTTTAAATAGCGGGCACTTTCGTGAACGAATTGTTTAGGCTACAGTGTGCATACTTCCCTGACAGCATTTGTCTTTCTCTAACCTGAATGTTGCCCTTGTCGTCTCTCTTTCAGGAGGAATCAGTCCCTTCATGGACCAAGCCCTGTGACCACATTCGGCCCCAAGGCCTGCATGCTCCAGAATCCTCACACAGTAATGTAAGTTCTGCCTACCACATGGCTTTTACATTATAAGTAGTGTTTGTAAGCTTGTCCTTTTATGTCCAAGACACATATCCGTGAACATGCATGAGTCTGTGCAGCACTACAAATAAACACAGCCACTTGGTGTTGTTTCGGGTCTTGTTGTGCAACATTATTTCTGTCAGTTGTTATTTTAAAGCTTTTCTTCAAACCATTTGGACCTGAACGGCCAGCTGTCAGGTGACACTTATTTTTCTGTTGTTACATAAAATAGTGAAGCTCACTCAAACTTGTTTGAGTTTGTTTTAATAGAAATACATACCAACAGTACTAGTTCTCACAACGATTGCTAGCAGAAGCTGTGATCAACAAACTGACTGTCAAATTAACGCTTTACACATCGTTTCATTTATCTGTAACAACAAGATTCCTTTCTACTCAAAGTCAATAGCCGTGTCTCAATTCAATGGCCGCGTGCTTCGGAAGACCCAGCCTACCCGGTCAACGGAAGACCCAGCCGACATAGATCGGGTAGGCTGGACCGAGCGGCCTACAAAATGAGACGGTTTAGTTACCGAGCACCTCCTGTTTATGTCACGTGATACGAGCTGTTCGGTTGTGCTCCAGAAGCTTGATAGCAAGTTACTTAACAACCAAACTCAGCTGAAGAGGATCAGAAACTTTACATTTAGTTTTTTTGTTGAACCATTTATTGGAGATTACTGCCGGCGATGAAAAAATAGAATAAAGATGAAGCTGTTCCTTTGGCCTCCAGTAATGTTACTTTAGTTAGTTAACAAGTAAATGATGTATATATAGCTGGTGTCATTTAATCATATCATTTCCTATTTAAAATAAGTCTTTATCTTTGTTAATACATATATGTTTGTTTAACTACGCAACAAAAGCATGTTGTATAGATTGATTCTTAACCATATTAGTTTTCTAATGTTATTATCTAGCTGGGGTTTAAAACTGTTTATATTCTCCTTCTTCCCCTAAACCTATTAATATAATTAGAACAGAATTTAAGACTGTTTAATGAGCTAGAGATATGCTATTATTCCACTGTTATTTACTTTTACTATATTTAACAATTAATATTTAAGTTATTTTTTTATTTTCATCTAATCTTTAAGTAGAGGAAAGAATATATCCATCATCCCTCTGCAGCTTCATGTCTTCTATTATGAGAACTTCCATCACTAACACAGAGCAAATCCTTCAGTGAAACCAGCAGTAAAACAAATACCAACAGAAGTGTGTTTATCAAGTTGTTTATTTTTATCCACATTCAGTGATTCCTGTGCTTGCTGCTGCTTTTAAATCCACCCTGCTGCAGAGACCTGAACGCTATTTAATTTGAATAAAACTCCCTCGTCACCAGTGCGCATTGCATCCTGGGATATGGTAGACCGCGGAGGATACATCAGATGTATCCTCCAAATCCGGGAAAAGTGGGCCGCATTCGGAGGAGTCTTGTCTTTTTATTTTTTTTATTGGGACAGCCTTCTCTCAGGGGAAGTCACGCAAGCTGTCTACGAATGCAGCTTCCGAAGGATGCGGCCGTTGAATTGAGACACGGCTAATGTGTCTCATCTTTCAAACTTTTATTTGGACAACATAAAGTTCAGGTAACCTGGGTTCAAGTTTTGAGCCAATACCTCAGACCCCTGCTAACTACATTAGCACGTAGCTCCGTAAGTGTTAATCAAATCATTCAATCAGAAGAGAACATGAAAAGGAACTACGTTTTCTAATTTTCTTTTGTCTCCAAAAGTAAACAAAAACGTGTCACTCTTCTTCTAAACTAGTGGTGTTACAAGCAGCTATTTACCTCATGAACCCGGTCTTCAACCGAAAATTTCTTAACATCCTCTTCTGTAACTTCAGAGTTTGCGAAAAAGCTGTTGCGCACAGCATGGCAACGCCACATATGTTGTTTTGTACACTTGTGTCGTAGTCAGAAGAGAAATATTGAAGCCAAGGTTTGTGCTAACTGGCAGCCCTAAAACATTTTACAGGACAAAATATTGTTGCATAACTGTATCAAGATCCAAAGCAACAAGGAAATGTGTCGCTCTAATAAAACTTTGCATTTCTATCCAACAGAAGAATAAGTACTTTGGCAAAGGGATCTTACTGACTATCTTTCCCAGACGTTTTTCTTGAAATTGCTTGAGGTATTCTAAAAGAAAGGTTCCTGCAGATGCAAAGCTATACTATAACACAATTTATGTTTTTAAACACTGCATGGGGGTTCAAGTGTTGCAGAGCATTTGGATTGCGTTATATGTACATAGAAAGATGTTCCTGTTATTCTGTCCACCTGCTGAACTGTCACATACATCTACGCAGTGAGTCAGCCTGCTGTGTTATTTAAGCACTCTTGTAGTTGACCTGACAGAGCCTTGTCAGACTGCTGGCCCCTTGACTCTATCCGTCACATAAGTGGCCCCCAGCACTGTTTGTTTCAGGCAGCAGTAAGTGACGGATTAGGTCTCGTTAAGCTGCTATAGACGGGTTAAAAGTAGCATTACCAGGCTATCTTTACTCCAAAATAAAGGTAAGGCTGTAGTAGTCGCATTTAGAAAGACCTGGTTCCACAGAGGAATGCTGTTCCAAAAAACCCTTCTCTTCTTCTCTGTGGGGGGGGGGGGGGGGGGGGGTGTGGTCCTGATACTCATTGTTGTTATTTGTTGAGTATTGCTTTTGACCTTAAGTCTCGGAGAGCACTTGTTCATCAACTACCAACAGAATCTCAACCTACCCAAAGTTCCCTGACACCCTGAAAACACCCTGAACACACCCTGAAAGGAAACACTGGACAAACAATGGAAAGCTTTTTAGAGCCAGCCTTATGGAAACTGTGTTATATGAGTTATTTATTTTATGCTATCTCAATTACCAAAGTGTTTCCATTGAAAACCACAGGCGCATTCTTTGGATTTGGAAGTGAATATTGGAATAGTATAACACTAGCTCTGCTGCATCCCTGTGTGTACTATTGTTTGAGGTGATATTGCTTGTGAGAGTACAAAAGCAGCTTGCAGACCGTGGAAGCAGTGAACGAGTTAATTCTAAGTTATGATGCGGACAGAGGTTGGACATTAGGAGGCACAATTACATCCTGTTGTATTCCCACTACGGATAATTAAATCATTTACCCACATGTCGAGATATTTTTCCTTGCACTTCCCCTTCCTCCAGGTCTCTTGAAAATGGGTCATGCAATAAAAAGGGAGTTTTTCTGGCTTTACATAAAATAAAAAAAACATCATTTATTTTTAGGACCAACAACAAACCCAATGCAATACCATTTATGAACTCTTCTTGGATGACTGTAGAAAAATAGAACGTGACATTTTTGTTTCAGGATGTGAGAAGCTGGTCATATTTGAGATGGCTTGTTGACTTTAAATCCCGTCCTTACAGTGGATATTCCAGTTTCAAGGAACAGCATGTCATTGTTGTGTTTCAGTAAATCACACCCATCCAATAAGGAAGCCCTTTCCCTATGAGGTGGGCGGGGTTAAACACAGCAGAGTGGGCGTGTGCCGAGATGAAGTCAACTTTAAAGATGAGGGAGAGCTTTACCTCGGCAGCAGAATGCTCCTGGAAGCTTTAGTGTTAAGTCTGGGGGACAAATATAGCCGGGGAGGACTCAGCTCGAGGGGGTAGTTAGTTGATCCTGCTGCGCATGGAGACACTCTCCGCCTCGCTCTGCCTTTCGCACAGCCGGCACAGCTACACCGCCAGAAGTTAAACCAACCCGGTTGCTCTATAGCTGCTTTTTCTACAATGTGTGGCAACAGAGGAAGTTGTTAAAGGAAGAATGAGCTGAGCTGTGAGACACAGCCCCATTCTCCAACCTGAGGCAGCATCCTTGCCTACATGTGTACAGTCATGAAGTTTAACCAGAGCGTACTGCAGGATTCATCCGGCAACAACAACGACAACAAAGTGTGGAAATGGTGAGAGCCTCTTTCCTGACAGCTTCTAAGAGCTTTAGGCAGCAGTTGTTAATCAAATATGTCAAAGCTTGGCTTCTCTTTTACCTAATTTAAACTAATGTTAAGAATGCTGAAATACATTTTTGGGACCTATTTTAAGTAGACTTGCTTAGTTTAGATTTTTTAAATGATATTTATAGCTTATTAATGTTTTTTTATATAATAAATGCACTCTTTAGATGTGATGGAAAGATATATTGTAAAGACGTTCTGTTTTGTGTCTTCTTCTAAAGCATCAGATAGCTTATCCAATTTCACATATCTCCATTTTGTCTCATGATTGTACAATTTAACTGAAGTTTCTCAACACGTGTTTGATAAATATAATTGCCACCATGCTTGGCTTTGTTTTGCTGCTGATTTGTCCTGAGTGCACAGGGTTGGACTGAAATCTGGATTCAGTTGAATTGTTATCGCAGGCTGCATGGCCCTGTTGTCTGCACAGAGCGGGGCTGATGAAAGGACGAGGAAGGTCCGGGGTGTGGATGCTTTCAGGTGGTCAGAACAGAAACTGTCCATGAATAGATCACAGCTTGTCACCGTTTCAAATGCTAATGAAGTTTTGATTGGGTTTTGTGTTTGAAACCAGGCCTGCCCATCTCCCGGTAATTCCACGGTTAATGAGGTTCACTCAATTTAGGAAGTGTTTTTTTACGATTCTAGCAGTATGTTTACCTCCCTTTTTAAAAAAAAGTGGAAACACTGCAAGGGGTTGACACAATGGCCTGTGCATTAGGAGGGAATCTGATACTGGTAATTATCACCTGGGGAAAAACCTGTGGCCATTAGTTTTCTTCAAATGGGCTTTTAATGTGTGGTTGTTGTTATATTGCTCGATTTTAATGTGACTTTTACTTTATTTATTAGTTGTCTTTTTTTATGTACCTTTGCCAAGCGACTTTGAGCACCTGTAAAAGTGCTTATAAAATATTTGTATTATTAGTTTGTGGTATTTTGTGTTGGTTGGATTTGGTGTCTTTGATACTTGTTGAGTTGACAGAGCAACAGGATATTTTTTAATGATAGTTGTTGTGTGTTTTGGAATCACTGGTCTCATCTCTGATCTGTTGTCCTGGAATGTTCCTCAACCAGCAAGGAACCAAGAGGAGTGGAAAATCATATTTGAAAGTTAATGGGAGAGTGTGTGCTGGTTTTGCCAGTAAAACTGCCATGTCATAGCACAATATTCTCTACATGTGATCAGTCGATCAGTAACGGACCAATTTGTGTGACGCAAACCAGAGCCACCATCAGACTCTGCTTTTGTTCGCCTATTTACAGCTTTATTTTTTTCCACTAGTTTCAATATTAGTGGTCTCGGTCTATATCAGCCTCCGGGAGGTCAGATTTCCATGCTTCCTGCTTTTAGTTAAGTCTTGATTAGTTTGGCTAGTTTTTTAATGCTCTTTCTTCCTCTCACATTTGTACCTTTATGTTGTCTTTCTGGAAACATGGTTCCAATTATATCCCTGACCCTGTGTGGGGGGGTTGAGACAAGGTGAAGGCCATCAGACAACACAGGGTCTCTAATCTGGTGGCTCTAATTGGATGTCTTTAAGCAGTCCTGGTTGTGATGATGCTTTGGTTAAATAACAGCTGTTCGGAGGCTCAGCGCTCGGATCTGTATTTACGTAGATGTTTGTTTTCAGGCACATTCAGGACCCCGCCAGCCAGAAACTGACATGGAACAAGCCGCCAAAAAGTGTCCTTGTCATCAAGAAGATAAGAGATGCCAGTCTGCTTCAGCCTTTCAAGGAGCTCTGCATATTCCTCACCGAGGTGTGGCCACGTGTTTACCCACAGCATATCTGATGATGATTATTCACAGTCCTCGCTGTCAGGTCCTTATCTTGTTTCTGTTTGGTTCTTATAGGTGAAGGACATGATTGTTTATGTGGAAAAGAAAGTTCTGGAGGATCCCGCCATATCAGACGATGAAAACTTTGGGGCCATTATTAAGAAATTCTGCACTTTCAGAGACGGTATGAGAACCAGCCATCCTCAGGACACTGTACATCAAAGACTGGATCTTTATTTACAAGGTGTATTGTCTTTGTTTATTTCTCAGATCTCGATGACATCTCCAATCGCGTGGACTTCATCATCTGTCTTGGTGGAGACGGAACTTTGCTGTATGCCTCTTCCCTTTTTCAGGTATTCACTACTGACATTGTGTGGTTTTTGTTTTGTTTGCAATTTCTGGTGTGACAGTCCTCTGACCCTAACCTCTTTGTTAATTCGTAGGAAAGTGTTCCACCAGTTATGGCCTTCCACCTGGGCTCCCTGGGTTTCCTGACACCGTTTAAATTTGACACCTACCAGTCTCAGGTCGACCAAGTTATCGAAGGTACTCAAATGTTTCTCTAAGCTCTCTTTGAACACCGTGCTCCATCTTTCATATGCAAAAGACTATAAAACATGTTTCCTATTTAGGTAATGCTGCCATCGTCCTGCGCAGTCGCTTGAAAGTCCGGGTGCTTAAAGAGAACTGGGAGAAGAAGGCGAGATTGGACGAGAAGGGCATCATCCTGACCAATGGGGACTCGGAGAGCAGCCGGAAAAGCGTGCAGTATCAGGTAAATATGTCAAGCTTATATCACTTCTGTATAACGCATAAACAAAAACACTTTGAGCTTGAGCCAAACATTAATTTTCCCACTCTCCTGGGCAAGATAAAAAAATACACATTTCTAGTCATTTTAGTTTATTTTGAGGGACCAGCCCTGGTAGAGGACTGGCTCTCCTAAACTCAAACTAAATCACACAAAACATTAATAACTGCTTCTGTGGTAGCAGCCAATGAGAGTCCTTCTTAAGAAATGTTTGGTGATTAATCGCACCAGGATGCTCCGGGGCAGTGCCACTCATCCACCAAGTGAAGTTCAATCCCCGGATTTGTCCCTAGATATGTCAAAGTGTCCTTAGGCGACATACCGTAACCAAAACTGCATACGAACGGTGTGTGTGTCTTAATATCTGAACAGGCAGCATCTTGTTTGAAAAATGGTTTTCAATTTTCTGTATGTATAACACATGTGGAAACTTTGACAATAAAGTGGACTTTGACTCTTTTGGCTTTGAATGGGTGAATGCTCACACGTGTTGCAGCTGATTCTGATTCTGAAGTGTTTTGAGCGGTCGCCGTAGAAAAGCTGTGTATAAACGCAGTGTATTTACCATTGACAGTCAGGTAAAAACAGCTTACACATATTGAGTCATCTTAATGACACGTCTCGTCACCCCGAGGCCTCGGGGCTGTGAACCTGTTGTTAAAGAACCGCAGCAGTAAACACAGTCAGAGAGACGATCTGAATGCAGGTGTGAGGTTAACAGTCTCCCACAGGTGTTTCTACTGACAGGGTGAGGAGGGTCTCCTCCAGTTCAGACCAGTGTTGGTTAATGCCAGCGTGTGTGTGTGTGTGTGTGTGTGTGTTTCAGGTGCTGAACGAGGTGGTGGTGGACAGAGGGCCGTCCTCATACCTCTCCAACGTGGACCTCTTCCTGGACGGACACCTCATCACCACAGTGCAGGAGACGGTGAGTGAGAGATAAGCCGTGACTCTCACATGGAGTTACACACTGTTTAAACAAGTCCAGTACTCGCGCTCAAATCACCTCAGGCTGCCAGAGTGTTTAAATACTCTGAGAGAAACCGGTCAGACAGCCCCAACCTGACAGTCAGCAGAAAACAATGTGTTTTTTTTGTTGATTCACACTGTATATATATTTGGTGTCCAATGTTCACTTCCTGTTGGAAAGTTGATGCAAACATTGCCTTCTAAATGAGTCATGAAACAATTAGGAGGTTTTTTTTTAAATCGAAATAATATTCAGAGTGATCTCTCCTCAATCTTCTTTAGCTGTCTTGAGGACTTCTTTTAAATAAAGTGTGTTTTTGTGCCATTTTAAGTTAGTATTTTATTTATCATGCCTTAACTCCCCCTCCGGTGTCTGTGTCTCCTCAGGTGTGATAGTGTCCACCCCCACAGGAAGTACAGCGTACGCAGTGGCAGCAGGAGCATCCATGATCCATCCCAACGTCCCGGCCATCATGATCACCCCCATCTGCCCCCACTCCCTCTCCTTCAGACCCATCGTGGTGCCTGCCGGGGTGGAACTCAAGGTACTTACTCTCACTCCAGGAAGTACAACTCGCATGTTTACCTAAGTTAGAGTTAGATAAAGATCCCACACCTCTGGACTATAATTATTGGAGTATAACTGAAGTTTGAATCTATAACATCTTTTAATCGCAGACTGAATAGTCCGTTTCGACTCATAAACCCACATTTTTTTCACTTTGGTTTGGCCCATTTGAAGTTAATGCACCAGACTACAATGGTTTGGCTTATTCAAAGGAAACACATCTGCATTTTTCTTGCTTTTCTTAGTTTTATCTTAATGGTTTATTGCACTTATTGTAAGTTGCTCTAATTAAATGTAATTCCATTTATTATTTTCTGCATTTGTTTAAAGAAAAATGCATTTTACAGGCTGAGATCCCAAAGGATTTATACCAAAATAAATCAAAGTGTGTGATTTAAGAAAGAACACGTGGCAAGTCAAATTTGTAAACTAAAACTGTAAAAAATGCTCTTCTTGTTAGATAATGCTGTCACGCGATGCCAGAAACACAGCCTGGGTGTCATTTGACGGACGGAAGAGACAAGAGATCTGTCACGGAGACAGGTAAGTCCAAATACCGAGCTAGTCATTAAACACACACACACACACACACACTAAGGCTGACACTGAGTTAGTGAAGCAAAACCAAACCCAGAGACTGCGTAATGGATAATAAGTTTAGCTGGCAGGCCGCAGCCTCGACACTGGCAGGCTTTGTTGTGTAACCTCGTCAACCAGCTTAGCGGCCCGGGGCCCGGAGAGTCCCTGAGCGTCAGGTCCAGGTTCTTCCTTTATGTAACTCCTCTGGTGATAATCAGCTTCCTGGTTCTCCAAATGAGCTGCCAGTCAGTCCGAGTCATTGACACTGAAACAAACCCCCATTGTTGCTTCAGAGGGAAGTTACTGATGTCCACACCTCCTCTTTCTGGTGAATCATTACACGTACCTGGACTTTTTCTTTCTTCAGCGCCTGCAGTTATTGTGAAATTGTTTATGAGTTTTTCTTTTTTCCTTTTACTTTCCAGTATTACCATCACCACTTCCTGCTTCCCCGTTCCCTCCATCTGTTTCCGGGACCCGGTCAATGATTGGTTCGAGAGCCTGGCCCAGTGTTTGCACTGGAACGTAAGGAAGAAGCAGAACTACCTCAGCTCGGAGGACGAAGAGTCCTGAGGCACGAGGCGTCCTCAAGGTCTTCCTCAGTGTCAAGGAGCCCTCAGTGTCGGTTATTAGCTCGACCTCGCTCTGTGCCCTTTTCTTTTCTTTTTTTTATGGATTGAAGGGCTCTCCAAACTCCCTTCAAACAGTCTATCGAAATGATGTTGCTCTTAATCTTGTAGACCTTTCTACTTCGTTATATACAGTCGCAGTATTTTGACACGGGAAGTCTTATGCTCAAGGTTTCCATGTTCTCCCTCCATCCACGCCTGCCTGTATTTGGTGAACGTAGGATGTGCATGAACAAATAGATCCTCAGCACAGGACCCCCGCAGTGTGGGACACTCTATTTCAGTGCAGCATTTATTTTTCCAAAAGCCTTTTTTCAAATGTCTGGGTTTTTTTATGTGACAGTGGAGCTCAGCCAATCCTCCTTAAGGAATTAAAGCTACCAAATGTAACCAGCTAGCTCCTGTTAGTTAGCAGCAATAATGTCAAAGGCATGTTAAATGAACACAGAAAATAACCTCAACAGCCTACAAATTCTTCTAGCTAAGTCACTAGGCTGGCTAGCAATTGTTGTTAATCACTCAGCATCAAAGTAAAAATTCCATTGCTAATGGCAGCAGCTAACTGGCTTACTTAAATAACTCTGTGACGAGAAGTTTGTTTTCTTTTAGCCAACAGGAGCTGGCATAATGAGTCCTCCAAGCGGCTGGATGCATGTGATTGACAGCTACACCCTAAATAGTAACATTTTAAAAACTACAATAACAGACTCTGGAAAAAGGGAATTTAGAAATAAAACAATCTATAATAAAAAAAAAATACATACAATTAAAAGATATGAAATAAAATTAGGAGAAAATTAATTGCATTTAAATTACTCCTGAAAATATATTTCACAATGTATTGGACCATTGCTCCACTGAGATTAAATGTGCATACGCCTTAAACACTCTACTCAGAGAACCAGGCTCACAGAAGTAACCTCCCTGAGCTTGTATGTTAGCAGTATGTAGCATATTTATGAGTCTGTAGAATACTTTACATACTTTCATATATGAGGTCATTTTCTGATATGAGAGCACATTAAATCGATGGACTTTTGAATGGAGTTTGGCCCCGCTGTCTGTCCAGGATTGTTCCAACGTGTTTCCATCTGTATGCTGTGCAAACTGGCCTTTTGGAAATCAAAAAGCAGTTTGTATATCTTGGGCCATGTAGATTTTTAAATTGAAATAAGATGTAAAAGCAACTTTGGGATGACCTTGGACTGAAACTCTGAAGGTCAGTTGTTGAAGAGAGTTATTGCAATACTGTTGTTGGTCTGTCTTAGCACTTTTTAGTCTTGAAGAGGGACGGCAGGGACACATTACTTTATAAACAAAGAAGCTAGTGCTCTCAGTACAAATTAAGGATCAGTCACAGCTCTCAAAAAAGAAAGAAATGTTGAGTCAAACTTTCACAATATCTGTTTATCCAATCAGGATGAAATGCCAAGACAAACGTTGTCTTACACTATATTTCGGTGCATCCTGGGAAACAGATTTACGTACATATTGGGCAAAACTGGCCCAGGTGTACGGACTGTGCCTTAAACACTGGTATCATTGCTGTACAGATATCTTCTAATTATCCAAGGTTTACATCAGGGTGATGATGTAATCACACACGTGCACGGATGGGATTTGTGCATTTTCATTGAAACTACAGGTTGTCTTTGTTGTCTGCAGCGCATTGACGGTTCTAAAGTGTGTGTGTGTCCCACAGTCATGCAGTCAATGCGCTGGCTGACGTGGGAAAATACGAGGTGATAGTCATTCCAGGCAAACAGACCACAGCTCCCATGTCTTCAGTGTCTTTCTAACGCCTGGTTTTTAAAATGACGTCTAAGCCATAGCTGATCTCTGTAGGTTTTATAGACTGTGGGCTCTGGGGGGGTTTTAATGGTCTGTGTGTGTGTTGAGGAATTCCAATTTCAGATTTTTGGGTCAGTTTGTCTGCTGCTGCGCCGTCTTTGAGGTGGCCTACCTTACATATCTGTTCCCATAAGATGTCAGAGTGTAAATTGGCTCAACAGACAGTGGTGTCATCTGGTGTAACTCAAGGGGACCAACCGAGCTCTAAAAGGCAATCATTCCTAACTGTGTAAATACATGACGCTTGAATAAGATGTATTTTGTAAAGTCTTTATGTTTATTAACCCGTTTACAATGTGTCATTGCTGAAAATAAATCTATTTGCTACTTTTTTACACTAACACGTTCCTCAGTAGTTTTTTTTGTGGACATTTTTTAGCAGTTTTGATTTTCCAAATTTTAACTAGCTTGTGATTGGTCAGATGTACTTGTAGATTCAAAAGGAGCCAAAGCTTATTAAAAAAATGTAGTCTTAATTTTTTAGATATAATTATTAAATCCACATCTCTCAACACATTATGCTAACGGGTCATTTCCAATGTCGGGCTGTTAATTCCCTCCCAACCCGAGTTGTGCAAAAAGTGACATCTCTTTTCTACGAATCATTTTCTCTCTTCTCTCATTTTGTAACTCAGACTTTTGTATTGTTAATTTTCTTAATGTTTCTAAAATGAATCCTGCTACTTCTTTTTCCAGAGCACTTTAATAAACGGAGAGAAAGTTATACCAGGACGTGTGTATCCTCATGTTTGATCCAACTTGCGTTACACCTGGAGCCAGTCCTCAGGTTACCTGGAGGTAGGAAACAAATCAATCAACATAAAACCTTTTTTCACTCCTTTCGTGAAAGCAAATCAAAAACAACAACCTTGTTTTAATCATTTATTTAGAAGAGTGCAAAAAAGGGAGTCATTAAAAAAAAAGAGTCCAGTGTTGCATAAACAAGTAGTAGTCACAAGATTTAGGATGAACGATTAGATTTCAAAAAGCAAACTAAAGTCAGTCAACATTCACATGTAATTTACTGGAATTAAAACGTTAGACCTTTCGAGATTATATCATTTTCAAGTTGGAAAATATGTCTGCATTTGAAAGTATTTGGCTTTTACACACAGTACAACCACTAAGGATTAAGATCACAATGTGCATCACAGTCAGAACAATAGCTACAAAGGCATTTTCCGTATTCAGTTGTGATGCTTTACATCCTGTAGATGGAAAAAGGAGAGTTAGCTAAAATAAAATATGCAGTACTCCGCACACGTTAGGGAAAGGAAAGCTCCTGCTCAGAGGGCTTCCTAATGCCGGGCCCTCAGCATGCAGCTGTGTCCTTGGTCCACGAGCACTGGATGTTTTATCACTTGCCGGGGGCCATCACTGCAAAAAAAAGTAAGGTTGAGTGTTCTGAAACTTTCCAACCAACACTCACTCAAGGTCAGTAGAGGCGGGATGGTTTCTCAGAATTAACGATGTGTTCAAGAAGTAAAGAGGGAAGTGGTTCAGGATATTTAGAAATCAGCAAACATTATATAGTTTCTCTATTTCATATAGCCTCTTTTTTTGTTGTCTTCTGATCAGACTAACGTTTGAATAAGTGAAAAAGACCAATGATATCACTAAGTATACTCACTCCTCTCTCTCAGGCCTTGACCAAAGCTGTGCACCAGTCTGATGAGGCCCCAGAGCAAAACCACTTTAATCACCAGGGAAATCAAAGCTCCTGTGATGGCAGCTGCCTCCAGAGTAAATGTTCTGTCCTGGAACCATATGGTTACCACCTGTAAAAACAGCAAAAGAAATGTTTAATCGAGTAATCCAATGTTAAAAGGTAAAGTATGACATAACAAATGTCATAAAGGGCTGATCGGATTTTTTTTTTACTGAATGACATTCTCTAGTAGGATTGTTTTTGACATATTTTGGACATAGTTCTTTGCATGTTCTTCTCATATTTCCGACATATTATGCCATTTGTTCATATTTTGGACATATTATAGGTCTCTCCTGCTGTTGACACAGTGAACCACCAAATCCTTCTTCATGGTGGAATGAGCTCCCCACTGACATCAGGACCGCAGAAACTCTGCATATCTTCCGTGGTAAACTGAAAACGCATCTGTTTCGGTTGCATCTTGACAATTACACTCTTGCCCCAAAAAATAATTGAAGGACTTTAAAGAGTAGGTTTAGGTCTTGTAACAAATTCGCCAACTCTTACAAGGGTAGGACTTGCTTGAAGTGAATATATCTGTACTATCCTTGTTGATGGAGTTTGATTCTCTATGTTTTTTGCACTTATTCGCTTTGGATAAAAGCGTCAGCCAAATGAAATGTAATAATGTTGTTTTTGTCATCTTTTCAAAATACTACACTATTTTGTTTTTTGTGTTATAGTTTAGTATATAGTCAGTGAGGTAGCTACGGTTAGATTGTTTGCATTATAGACATACATTCACTTTGGTAATGTTAGTATTTGCAGCTGCCTAAACTAAAAAGTTAGTTTTGGAAAAAAAAGGAGGACCCTTTGGGAAAACGACTTTTTATCTGCGTACAAAAGTCATAATGTAGAATGTCCCTCAAAACATATTACAGTATGCCCATAAAAAATGTAAATAAGTCGTAGCATAGTATTAAAAAAAATGTCTTCAGGAATAGCCTGAACATATATTGTTTTTAGGGAAGCTACTCCTTTGTAAATGACAACAGACAGTCATTCATGCAACGGTATTTGTAAAGGTCAGTCCATTCACTGAGACATTTGAACGCAGCTCACCGTGTATACAATATAAACAAAGAAGGCCAGTTGAGGAAGGTTCTGCACCATGAAGACCCACACAAGGACCTTGGCTTCCTTCAAAACCTGAAAAACAACATGTTTTAGTTACAATTAACGACTGACTGTCATTTTTTGCCTTTTTTGTGAAGAGCAGTGTTACGAGGGCAAACATTGGCTAAAAAGCACTCACTGCAACTGCCCCGACAGCGGCCGTCAGGCAAGCCCACACCACTCCCACTGCCAGGATGATGGTGTTCTGAGCAGACATGGCCACCTCCGACGTCGTGATGAGGATACATAGACACAACTGAAACACACCAACACGTTATTCAAGAAATCAGCGGCTTATTTGAAGATATATATGTGATTTAAGTTCACACAAAGATGCGTTCATCATACACATGAGGAGAAACGGGTTGCAAAAGAAACACACGGACCAGTTCCTCGTGCAGCTACAACACAAACATCCAAATCAGTTAATTTTGCTGTTGTTATAACAACCATAGTTTTGTACATTTTTACTGTTTCATCCGCTGATAGCTGCTGTTGCAAAGTTGGTGTTTCATTCTGTACTCACTTCTGCGTGATAAAGGTGAACTTTAAAATATTGTCATGGTTCATTTTATATTTTCATTTTCTTCATACTGTTATGTTCCAATGTTAATCTGACTGCCATTTCATTGTATATATGAATCAAAAAGATGTATGTATAAATACCGTGTGCAGTGAATTAATCATCCTGACTGCAGAGGCTGTCTGTCAGATTTTGGAAAGAGGAATGCACCAATACCTGAGCCTGAAGGTCAAAGGTCACCATTGAGAAACACAGGTTCAGCAAGAAGTATTGCTCCTGGAGGCTCTCCAAGGCCCCGCCCACACGGAATGCCATAGCGTTGGGCCTCTGGATGAGCAGCGTGGTGCAGCAGACGTGGATCACGCCCAGACATATGATGCACACAAAACGAACCTGCCACACAAACAGATCTCAGTTCAAACGGGCTTTATTTTGTATTTATGGCATCCTTAGTATAAAATCCCAAGAGGGGCAGTAACTATGCGTCATTTAGAGTCTACAAGTCAATCACCCTATTCTTAACATGAGAAACGTACAAGTGTTGCAAATAACAGCAACATTTGATCAAAAATCATTACCTACAAGATAAATAAAAATGATAAATGTAGAGGATTCAGCCACGATGACCAGCCAAAGATATAAAGATGAACTAGGCTAGGCTGATACATGTGAAAATAGCGGCATCAAGTGGTGGAACAACACTTTTCAACAGGATCATAGTTATGAGTATTTGCTGTAATTTACCCACTCAATAACTCAACCAGCAGCTATCAGAAATCTAACCATGTCTTTTACAATGTCCTTGTTCTGTCCAGAGGGACGCTCAGAGTCAATGACAATGTTGAGAGTGTTGTGTTGTTCCATTTATTATCGTGTGCTTCCCAGTTATTACACTTTAATCGCAGTATCAGGCGATTTTCTGTCAATTTTGCCCTTGGTTTTGACTCTCAGGCAACACACGCCTGCTCCAGCTTCTTGGTAGAGGAAGAACCCAGGCACTATTCAGAGCTCAACAAAAATGACCACTGCAGATTGATTTTATACTTCTGTATGCTGTGTCATAATGTAGGTTTTAAATGTTGGGGTTAGCTTGAAATTCACATTTTCACTTTGTGTTTTTTTTATTTAAGAAGGTTAGATAATTCACTTTAACGAACAGGTCCATCATGTAAATGTGCCAGATTTAGCCATAGAGGTCATTTTCCTCTGTGTTTCCTGGCAACTTTATGCAATTAAAAGAAAAACATACAAGAGCAAATAATAACAGAGAAAAGTCAAACTTATTTTTAATTACATAAATATAAAAAGCACATAAATACTAACCCATACACACACAACAGACACAGAAGCACACACAGAATCACAGATAAAGTGTCAAAGCCATGCTCCTTATTTCTGTGGGCATCATTCCAGGTATGTGCTGCCTCATGGGTAAAGGCTGACTGCTTAAAGGTACTTTTTCTATGAGGCTGATTTTGTATTCTTAAACAGTCTCTATCTCTTGCATTCTTGTTGATTGTATAAAGTAACATAAATAATTCATTGAAATTAATAACAAAACAGGTCATTAAAACATGTTAGTATTTGACGATGATTCTTAAACTATACTTGTCGGCACTCCAAGCTGTTTTTTATTTATTTATTATCATTATTGAATATAAATGCTGCTCATGCAGTGTACTGCAGAGTCCAGTAGAGGGCGACCTACCAGCAGCTCCTGCTTGCTCTTTGGCTCCAGCACTGAGAAGTTGACTATGGATCGAACCATCACCAACAGCATGCTGAGCACGAACACCACCAGCTCCTGCCTGTTCTCCTGCAACACCCCCCGGCTGATGTAGTAGATGCAGAACACTGCGGGGAGGGGGGACACACCATACATTGCTCACATACAGTACAACACACTTTTTTACAATCATTTGCATATAGCTACACTTCCATATTTTTACTTTTACATGCACATTCTTTCCTTTCTGACTTCAAAGCCATTACAAGTGTTCAAATTTAGTTCAATATCTTCTTGGACTATTTTTAAGTCAGTTTTACTTGTATTGAATGTAGCATTTTTTTACATACTTATTATGTAAGTAGTTAAGTGGACCTGACCTTTTTATTATCATTTATTTTATAAAATGTCAATAATAACAACAGGGTTTGGAAGGTTTACACTTGCTTTTTTGCCCTTTCATGACAACGCACAAATGAATTAGGTTCATTCCGGTTAACTGTATGATAAGACATACAATTACTGGTGTTTTTTATGAATGTTTCCATGCTCACTACTTTACTGTTTTTTGTTTTTCCTTTTACAGTCAGGATATATCATTAAAATAAATGTGCTGTCATTTCTGTACAAGCCAATTAGTATTGAATATTATGCAAAATGCACTTTTTGCTGTCTTTTATACATAAATATGTGTCCCCGGTGTGTAAGGAGACTCACAAAGTGTCAGAAAATACAACCCTCTCTCTTTTCCTCCTTATCTCTAAAAACGGGGGTACAAACGAGCTGATCCAGATTTGCTGTCCTTATGACGTTGTAAGGAAAATGTGGGCTGGATTTACATTGAAATCCTGGCAACGTCCTGCCCACGTGACACGTCCCGACCTATCGTCCCCCATATACAGTCCCGAGCTGAATCCCCTGATTCGTTAACTCTCTGGGTTTTCCAATCCTGCTCTGAGCATGTTCATGTGACGGAGGGAGAGTTGGTGATTACAATCAATGATCCGATTCAACAGTGGAGGACTTGATATGACTTTGGGAAAATAACATAATTTCTGGGTCTAAAATCGAATTAGCAGGGTCACCAGTTTGTAAAGTAATACTTGGCTCTTGGCTGCATTTTACACAGGTTTTATATTTGGGAAATTAATGTCCTGAAAAGCCTCTATAATTGAGTTTCTAACCACAGAAAATAACATTTCTGGTCGGCCCACTTCTTAATATACAAGTTGGAGTTTAAGTTTAAAGTCATTATGATTACATTGCCATCTCCTGGTATACTGGATTGTCACAATACTTCAAAGAAAACTACAAAAGGCTCAAATTAAATTGGTCATTTCATAACAACTTAAAGTAATAATTCCAACACACATCTCAGTCCAGCATATTTTTTAAAAGCTTAACTGGTTATATTAAAATATTAAGAGATCATACATTTCAATTTACAGGCCTAATGGGCAAAAACCTGCCTGCCTACAAATCTGAAAGTGAGTATACCGTTTAACGCAGCTTTGAAGAAATGGTTCAAAAGTAATACATTAAATGAAGAGAACAAATGGTTAATGAAGGAAAATAAATGGTATATTAATCAATAAGGAAAATACCCGTTAGTTGTGACGGATAAGTTTGTAAGGACAATTTTGAGTATATTTGACTAGGTTCAAATGTGTTATGATGGGAGTGATATATAAGCAAAACTGATTGTAAAAAGTGAGGCAGTGAAGCCATGTGGAGGAAATGCTATTGCATTCATTTCCTCAACAGTATTTATCACGTGATCATTTTAGAAAGACTTCTGCTTTTTAATAACAGCTTGCTCTACTTGCCGGTGACACTGAAACTACGTTGCTTTCCTCCATACTCACATATTCCAACCATCTGGATGAGAGACACAGTGAAGTTGTCCTCATTGGTCGGATCCACATCCATGTGCTGCTGGTAGACGCTGTACAGGGTGAGGCTGAGCAGCGCCAGCAGAGACGCTATGGTGAAGCAGAAGTAGAGCCTGAGCAGACATGACAGCTCCGACCAGGGCTTTATCTGAGAGGGGCGAGATGGAGAGGACAAAGATTGAGAAAACAACCTGTGATATGATCAAAATGTTCTCTGGAACGAGTGTCTGAAAGTTGAAGTTAACAGGAATGTAAACACACTTTCTGCAGGATTAGTTTTCAATGGTTTGAAAGTGGTTCTGTTAATGCATGTGCTCCTGTATACCAAGCTATGTGTGTAATGTGAGTGTTAAAAGTGATTTCCCCATTTCAGGATTAATAAACTATGTCTTCTTCTTTCTTTCTTCTACTTTAATGATTATATTGTATACATGACACTTGAGCCCATCAGCACACACATAATTGGTTTCACTTCTCCTCTCAGTCATTATCCAGTTCAAATAAGTTGAACTCGGCCTCTACTTTCAGAACAACTTATGTAGAACAACTCACCGGTCCACATGGTGTGGGGATCAGCTCCCGGTGTCTGGGCCTCAAGTTTGGAGACAGAAGGTCTGGATCTTCCTGTGGATGCCCAGAATTCTGGTTGCCCAACAAAGGACTGCAGTTTGAAAAAGAAAATAAGATAATCCTTTGTTAGTATGCGACTGAGAGAGAGAGAGAGTTCTTTGAACTGTTCATTAAAGACACTAAAGTCTCTTCTGTATCCCTAATATTCAAATGTATCGTACCAAAGTGTATTGGGAATATAAGGGAGTTAATGGTGTGTAGGGTGCAGCAAACACACTAACCTTGAGTAGTTACTTTTATCTTTATTTAATATTTTGATAATGTTTTATCTTTGACAATGGCCATTAATCAACAGACCAACTGTTAATAGAAATAATTTAAGAAAAATTAACATGAATTAAAAGGAGCAGATTAAATGATCTGCAATAACAGCATAGTACGAAAGAAACAACAGCAGAAAATAAGCAAGGGGAAATTAAACATATGCATGTAACGCCTAAAAATGGACTGTGCAAGAAGAATACATTGGGTGGTACGGTAGGTATTTTCCACAGCAGTCACTTTGAGTAACAATGTGAGATTATGATTGTCTGACAGTGATCATTATTCACGCTTTATGATTTGCCAAAATGTGTGTTCAGTGACAAAGGCCAAATGTTTGAAAAATCTTAAAGCTGAATGAAATGGACCTCGTCACAATTTAAGAACATAAATGGATACAAAGTGCTACAAGTCAATAGAACAGAGCATGACACAAACATTAAGCAAAGCAACAAGATCACAAACTGATCCTGTTGTGAAACCAGCACAGAGACAATGTGGATAAGAATCAGCTTTCCCAAGAATGATTTAGTCATAGTCAGTATGTTGTAAGACACGACCAGCCCATAATGACTACACAGACGGAAGAGTTGGGAAATTCAGGAAAACATGACAATAAGTGGACATTTAAGGTCAATATACTAAGATTTTTCCAAACTGTTTTTAACTACTTTAAGTTAAGTAAAGTGCATAATGAAGCAGCTCTTAAGTGATCAGATTTTTGGATTTAATCACAGTACTGTTTTGTAATTTGAGTTTAGTTAAGGAATAAATTGAATATATGAAGTAAAAGATTCAAACAGTTTCAAAGCTTCCGTAAATACATTCGTTTTTAAAGTGTAAAAGTAACTCAGATGCAGTGTTGGGAAGTAACTAAGTACATTTACTAAAGTATTGTACTTAAGTCTAATTTTGAGAGACTTGTGCTCTACTACAATTCAGAGGTAAATGGTGTACTGTTACTCCATTACATGTTTTTAATACCTTTAGTTACTTGTTTACTGAAATATAATCTAAACTTAAATAAGACTTTAGTTACACCTGGACTAAATTCACAAGCTACCCTGCAGTATACAAAGTAACTTAAACTAGCTGCACCTTTACCAGCTTTGATAAACACTTCAATGCATCAACATATCATATATATTATTTTTGGAATGGCCCAATCTGCAGAATCAGTACTTTTGGTACTTTAAGTATAGTTAGATGTTAATACTTTTGTACTTTCATTTTAGTAACATTTTGATTGCAGGACTTTTACTTGTATTCCTACACTCTGGTTTTACTCAACTACAATATCTGAGTTATTCTCCCAACTCTGGTGACATGTGCAGACTAATACTCTTTTAAATACTTTTTTAAAAAAACATTCCTGTTTTATCATTTATGTGTGCTGATATCAATTTATTTTCTAGGTAAAATATGTTCTTCTCTGTAATTGTAATACTTATCATTCTTTTTCATACTTGTGTATTCAAAACTCACTTATAAGTGTATCTGGGTTTCTTGGTCTATTTATTTAATGTTGTGTTTTTTGGGTGTTCATTCATTTTAATATTTAAATAATGTACTTATGCTACATTTCTACATCAGTTTTCCAGCTCTGGATGGCTCAGTACTTTTTTCATAAAATAAGACAGTCAACAAATGAATCAGTTTGATATTCCTGTTCATAATTAATTTGCTTCCTGTATTTTTTTACTCAAATAACCAGTTGTTTTAGAAAAGGTTAACCGGGTGTCTAGAATTGTGAGTGCTGTTGAACTGATTTTTCCTTAACAAAGGACACAAACTGTTACGTTAATACATAATCAAGAAACTTCGTATCCGACCTTATCTCGTCCATTCCCTTTCGGAACAACCTGCACGATCCGCAGCTCACATTCTGACGGTTAGTCTAGCCTCCTGCTGACTAAACTTCAGCTTCACGTCTGACATGTAAACAGGAACAGGACTTCTTCTCTACAATCCTCGCCTCTCTTCATCGGCTGCTCAGGAGCGCTGCTGCCCCCTAGAGAGCTGGTCTGATAATGCAGTGGCATAAGAAGAGTTCCTGTTCAGGAATTTACAGTTTTCTTTCAATTGCTTACACACCAACAGGGACGTTGCAATGGGGTAGGCAAACTAGGCAATTGCCTAGGGTCCCGAACTGGAAGGGGGCCCCCCAAAAAGGTTGATTATATTGGTCCACAGCAACGACAACATTGAAATGGCTATGTAAAACTCACTGCAATGACATCTCCAGAACCCCTCTAAAAGGGTCCCTTTGCTACTTGGGAAGGGCCCCCCCCCCTAAAGACAGCTGTTAACATTTGTATACAGCAGCAACAACATCCGTAAAAAAACCTTAAACGTCTTGCCATGTAGAAGACACTGCAATGACACGTCGGGAAACCTCCTAAAGGGGGCCCCATGCTACTAGCGCACTGTCAAATGCTTCGTAATTTCAGCGCGGCCGGAAGATGAGGAGAAAACGGGACCGTGGTAAATGAGAATATGTTACACTGAATACATTTTTTACGCCAATGTTTTAATTTGTCCCATTAATCATCAGAGAAGTTGGTTGTCATTACATTGTTAACAACAGCTAGCCAACCATTTATCTAGTTTACTGTGGCTAAAAGCATGCTGTATATCTCAGAATTTGTTGGTACAGGGGTTGTTGACGTGACAAGGCAATTTCGCTGTCTCATGAGATAAAAATGAATTTAATTCATACTTTTAACATTTTAAATGCTGTAAAAGTTTAAAAATGTCTCTGTTTTGTAAAAATGTACTGTCATAAATCCAGACAGTTTTTCATATTTTTTATTACTTTGAGCTAAATGTTAAAATTGTCCTATGGTGTGACTGTCCCAACCTAGGTTCAATAGATATTAACTTTTATAAATAAATAAACAAAACTCAGGAATTCTTCTAAACACCCCTGGCATAATTGTGTAAGTGTCTATTTTAGTAAGTACCAATGCTTTTTTCTATACATATATTTCTAAGAGTGTAGGGATTTATTAAACTTTGTCACTGAAAACAATGTCCTATGGTGCGACACCATACCCTTATTTTGAGACGGGCAATTTCATGGACAACTATCTCTTATTGATGGACCCCCTCTAAAGTTATTTGACTGAAGACTCCAAAGAAGCCCATGACAAGTGCACATGGTAAGTTTTTCTATCATACGTGTTCAAACATTTACATATGTTTTCACACCAGTGAAAGTGTTGAGTTGTGTTGTCCTTTGGTGTGACTACCTTAAATGATATTTTTTGATAAAAATCTGTGTTCTAAACAACATAATCATTGAGAATTATGCAAATGTGTTTATCCATATGCTAATCAGAATTAAGCTAGCAATGGCAGGTCTATCAACTGACACAGAAGACTAAATGTCCTTCGGTGTGACAGTAAATGTCCACTGGTGTGACGCTTTGGACAGTCACACCAAAGGACAAAGATGTCACACAAAAGGACAAAGTCTCTTAAAAGAAGCTTTTAAAACAACCAACTATAGATTATTTGAATGATTTCTTTCTATATTGACCATATTTGGCCATTTTAAATTCAGTAATGATTTAAATGAAGTCTATGCTGCTGATTTTAGAGACAGTGTCTAATGTGATGAAATGACATTAAAGTAAAGTTTAAATTAGATATTATTGATGCAATTTCACTCTTTTTTAGAACAGTAAGATTTGAGGGTGAGATGAGCGGGAAAGAAAGAACAAGGAAGTACAGAGAGCGAATAAACAGTGATCCACACAGCAGGGAGGCGATCCTTGCAGAGCGACGGAGAAAGTAAATCAACCTGAAATGTTCCCTTTCAATGCAGTATAACACATCATTTGCATACTTTTAGCATAGCTTGAGTATCAGTCAATCTGTTACATTGATCTTAATCTATTTTCTTTTTAAACAGGTATCAAGAAAAGAAGACTGAAGGCAAACTATGTGCCTTTAACATCAATACAATACCAAAAAGGAAGCAAGGACAATTGCGAAAAACATGGAAAGAATCAAAGAAAAGATGCAGAGCCAGGGAAAAAGCACTGAATGCTATTCTGGACATAACCCCAACGTCTCCAGAAAACATACTGGTGGAGCCAATGGATTTGATACCAGCAGAACCTCCAGAAGAGCCTGCTCCTTTACCTCTTCAACCAGTAGTGCCCCCAAATCGTTCTCATGATTCCAAATATTGAGCACAAAAAAAAACAGTTCAAAAATGTGTTTTTAAAAAGTAGCCTACTATCTAAATTACATTTTATTTTAATAAATATTAAGCTAAATACATTAATGTTAATGTTTGAAAATGACGATCGTTTCTGCATGAAATTGAATATGCAAATGCAAAATAAATTGATATTGACTGATGATATATTACATATGTTTTACAATGCAGTACTGTTTTTTAAAATAAAAATGACTTACTTTATAAAAAGTTAACAATAAAACCTTTATAAATCAGTTTTCTGACTCAGTCTTGCGTTTACTTTCATCTCTGTCCTTTAGTGTGACTTGGATGTCCTATAGTGTGACATTTCTAAAAGAATCAAAACTGTGTTTTAACTTAAAAATGTCTTTGAAAAACATTGAATATTGCATTAGGGGAGAGACAAGTATCACTTCTGAAAATGTAGTATAATTTTGAAACATTTTGTACAATTGACAAGAATGTTATCCCTGCATTTCTAGGAAGAAGTCCAACGAGCTCAACTGTAAGTGGGTAAAAATATTCTTAATAGTAATTTCACATTAAATAAAAACTCTTTATGGAAATCAAGTGTGCAACAATGTAGAACAAACTGTTATTAGCCATTTGTATATTATTTCATATATTTTTTTTTCCATTTTTTAAACGTCACACCAAAGGACTTATTAACAGTGCAGTGCAGTATAAATGTAAAAAACAATGTAAAATTAATAGACTAAGATTGTGACCACTTGTATTTTCTGAAAGATCAGTTGTCACACTACAAACATATTTATGTTTTATCTTCATAAATGGTGTTTTACAAAAAAAACTTTTTTTACGGCCTATTTGTCAACTACCCACAGGTGTATAAAAGGTAATCAAAAGCTATGTAAGCTGAAGAATAAGTTAGTTAAGGCAAAGCGTTTCCTTTCTCCCATTAGCAGAATAATCAATTGCTAACAACAACAACAATGCTTAAAACAGTTAGGCTACTCTGTCAGTAGACTAGCTTGTTCGCTCCAAACTGTTACTAAAGCAATTGAAAGATATTATACATCTCCTTGAATTTGTTTGTAAAAGTGTAACAGTATACAAAATCTACATAGACTGGAGCGATGTCAACAGCTGTGAATGATTTCATATAGATC
The DNA here is from genome assembly GCF_036324505.1 of Eleginops maclovinus. Lineage (NCBI taxonomy): Eukaryota > Metazoa > Chordata > Actinopteri > Perciformes > Eleginopidae > Eleginops > Eleginops maclovinus. The sequence goes on along the minus strand of NC_086349.1, from coordinate 8,664,784 downwards.
TTAACAATTGGGTGTGTGTGCACTTTGCTTGATTAAAATATAAAAACTATTTTCCTCTTTTTATCTCTAGGTGCTTTGCTTAAATTGTTTTGTCCTCCAAAAGATGCCTCATCAGATGAAGGTAGGATGAATGTATTATAAATTGACAGGGACTTGCTCTCCAATTTAGATTATTTTATTTAATATGGCCACACAGATATTTGTTTTTAAGCAATGACTTGTTTTTTGTATACTTTTTATTTGTATACTCATTTATAAAAACAATTCCCAGCCATACCATCAACTTCAAGCCATGAAGAGGAGTTGTGTGTGGGGGTGTGTGTGTGTGTGTGTGTGTGTGTGTGTGTGTGTGTGTGTGTGTGTGTGTGTGTGTGTGTGTGTGTGTGTGTGTGTGTGTGTGTGTGTGTGTGTGTGTTTGTGAGTGGGGCCCCCCAGGTCTCTTCTGCCTGGGGCCCCCAGAGTGTATTGAAACGCCCCTGCACACTGAAATAACACATAAAGCACAATTATTCAATCCCACGCTCAAAAAGCAAAACCTCAGCTCAAATCTCCAAAATTCTAAACACATTTTCAGCTCTGCACCAAGTTTGCAATTCAATTTGGCACTTTTTGCAAGACACTGCACACGGTTCTCTGAGTAAGACACAGAAATCTGACATATTCACTTGTTTTCCGTTTTCAAAACACTGCCATTAAAAATGCTATGCAATTAACAAATACACATGACAAATGACCATGAACACCAAACTGCTTTATTGTTCACTGAAAAAAGGCTACACATAAAACTTTTTACAACAACAGTGGATATATGGATAGCAGCAAGAGGAAGAGGGAGGATATATAGATATATTAGATACTGTATTAATATTGTGTTTATTAATACCAATAGAACAGCCTTGCCTACTCTTTTTGATTTACAGTAAACCTATACCTAAAGTCTAAAGTCTGTCTCTCTTTTAAGACCTCGGTTCTGGATCTGTATGGTAGTTCATTTTAAACTATCTTGCCCATTATAAAATGTACTATATGACACGTTGAGCCATGGCTTTATGGCCCGTTAAAAAACATTTAGAATGAGAATTCAATGCCCTCGTCAAAATAGACTACAACATATAGAGAGCCCCTTTTAAATTGTTCACGTTGTTAGGTTTTTATAAAAAAGGGTCAGATTTTTTAATGAAACCAAAAATTCCATTATTTTTAATTACTTCAGACTTACAAATGGTTAACTTTGAAGGCATCAATGGTGTGCACGATCTTTGTTTCGTGGCAGCTTCAGAAAGTTATGAAGAGTCTCACCGGAAAAGCAACGATTGTGTCTTATAAAATAAAAGCTTTTATTTGTATTGCGGCCAAAGGTTATCACTTACAAAAAATACACATTAAAAAAATATATACAATCTCTTATCTTAACATGTTAAAACTATTTTATTAGATTAAATGAGTTTAAACTACTACCTTACTTTACCCGGTATGGCCAATGTGTTAGTTACTGCATTTTGTTCATCCCCGCTTAAAGGTTTTATTTTGAAGGGTGTTTTTGTGGGATTTGTTTAATTTAGCTTGACATTGCGCAGGGATTGTTGTTAGCTAGTGTCCACGTCTCAAAAGTCAGGTGCACCAATACGGATTAGCAAGATAAATACAGTTTTTGTGTAAAGGGCGTAGTCTCATTTTACTCTTTCTCGTGTTGTGAACAATGGCGGTCAGCACTGCTGGCTCTGTAGCTGAATTGCATCTGATGTTACTACAAAAAACAGCGGCTAGCTAGCGTCAATGTGCCATTTTCTCTTTTTTTATAACACTCGATGCTATCTGGACTTGTTGAAGCATCTAAAACCTAAGAGGTAAGAGTTCTTGTAAACTTCAGTTTGCATTTAATAATGGAACCTTGTGCTTTATCTAGTTATTCTTAACTTATAGTCTCCTCTGTCTGTTTTGACAAGGCGGTGTTGCATTGTTTGCATGTGATTGACACTTGAGGACAAATACACCTAAATATTGTTTGATAACGTTACAGCAAACTGCACAGATTAGTGTGGTGAGGGTGTTGTTTCACCTGCCACACCTCGTTCTCCTCCAGCAACATGCTTCTTTTCATAGAGAATGTGGATGTAAAGTAATACAGAGTAAAATCGCCTATATGCAGTTGTGGAGAAGTACATTTACTCAAGTATTGTACTTAGTAGTTTTGACATAAGTATTTCCTTACTTTTTACTCCACTACATTTATTTACTGGTTACTTTTATACAAATAAAAACACATGATATGCTGATGTGGTGTAATGCGGAATGAATACTTTGACTCTTTTGGAGTACATTCTGATGCTTCTGCTTTTTTTGTACGATTACTTAAATACAATGTTGGAACCTGGGCTTTTATTTAAGACCATACGATACCAACATTTTTGTTTCGATCCCAAGTCAAGAATTGCGGTTTCGATTATTTTCTTAAAAAAGGGGAAACCGTCTTAAATGTCATTATTGTGCTTTATTTCAAACATGGGGGGAAAAATTGGTCAAACAAACTACTTATAGTAAATGAACTACATTATTTAAAAGTTTACATTAACTTTGGATGCTCTCTTTTCCCCTCTCCTGACAGCCAGTCGCATCCGTCTCATGCAGCTCAATGATCCAGTAAAGAGTGACCTGACAGTGAAGAATAAACATATTTATAACTAGTTTAGCTAGTTCCAGATGAAAATAAGATATTTAAGTGTGTTAGGTCTTTAACTTGAAGTACGTGTTTTGCTCTGCGCACCGGTCCCGCCACAACAGGTGGAGCTGCCGCGGTGATCACGTAGAGCTTCTTGTTCTCTGTCAGCAGAGATGTAACCAAAATACTTCCGAATTTCGTTTCGTTTACTTTTACTAAGTAAAAGATCGGAGTTCTTCTTCTAACACTGTCTATATGTAGCAATTCTAAGTATATAGCTAATGCAATGGTTGGACACTCACTCAATGTGTGTGTGACACAATGTAATACAAAAACCGGTATTTTTTACCAGAGCTGTTTGAAAACGCCTGTTCCCCCCTCCCCTTTTCTTGTTCAGCTTGTATCTCAACTGACAGGAAACTATAGAGAGGACGAGGATCACAGTGACTTCCCAGCATTAACTGCAAGACTGATTGATTGCTGGACCAATCAGAAGATGGACTAACAATCAAAACTCTCATCGACCCCTTCACCTCCCTCCTATCAGCCACCTGTTGGGCCCCCGTGGGCCCTCAGGCAGCAGGTGCGATGCAGGGCAGTAGGCAAAACACGCGGCATCCGCTGTGGCACCTCCTGTCGCCGTTCCGCACCCAGCAGGAGCGGGTATTGCTGACTCGAAGCGATAGCCTGCCAGGGGAGCAGGTGCTGAAGATCACAGTCACAGAGACTACAATGATCGAGGCGGAGTCAGGGGTGTGGAACTGGCGATCCATGACCTACCTGGGCCTCTGGTACTTCTTCAGCTTCTGCACCCTTTTCCTCAACAAGTACATCCTGTCACTGTTGGAGGGGGAGCCAAGCATGCTGGGTAAAGAAAAAGATAAATATACTTAGCCACACACATTGTTCTTTTAGGAGTACCTTACAAATTAGGACAACCCTGTCGGCTTTCTGCGGGTTGCATCGAATAAAAAAACCTGGGATTCAAAAAGCCATTGAGATTTGGCTTTCCTTCCTATGTCACATTCAGGTTCTTAAGAATATTGTCCCCAAAATTACTATCGCCAAAAACAGTTTGAGATCTACATTTTTTAATGTTTTGCTGCAGCCAGTAAGAACAGGCCGGGCTTTATCGGAAGGGGGTCTTAAAGAGACAGGTTCTTCAAAAGAGCATTCCGGGGAGAGGGTGATAACAGGTATATACGGACAGACAGTATGAGAAAAAGGTTTTAATTTGACATTAAAGCATGTAAACATGTTACAAGTACAAGTAAAAGGCAGAAATGTTAGCATTATATGGCCACTTTAAAAAGAACTAAAACCAAGCAAGGCATGAAACCTGTACAAAATGGCTTTGTTTTATTAAAATCTTATAGGTTTTAACCATACTTTTTCCTTAGAGTCACGGTTTGGAAACCTATCTTTTAAAAGACAGAAACATTTCAAATCAAATTCTTCAATAATATGGTTACAGTGGACATCCAGCTCTATTTTAAATGATGCATCCCTTTGCACTGTAAATTTGAATGTCTACCTTCCAGACAAAGGTTTATGACCACATGGTGTAGAACCAGGCTGCAGAAAAACAGCTTTGCTTCTGTGGTCATGACTCAGATGAACTATTCATAGTTACATTGGACAGATGCTCTGTGTATCAATATGAATGCCTCGTCTACTGCATGCTAAGTATAAACACAGTCTGCAAGTAACTTGTCACCAACCTTTGTGGTTTTACAGGTTTGAGCCCTTTGTCTATTGCATCATCAATTTTTTTACTAGTCATTGTTCAGCTTTTTGTAAAGCAACCCATTAGTCTTAAGATTGAACAAGAAAAACAACTTGCACAAAAAACATGTCACTTCCTTAAAATAGGTAAAAACAATAGATTTTGACTTTGCTGGTGCATTCAGGGACCCTAAAATCCAACAGATGCCAAACATTTTAATGATAGGGACTTGAACTTTTTTCTCCCACTAATTAGTTCTCTCAGATGTATTTACTGAGTTGTTTTGTTTAATATATTTAAGATTTGCTAAATTACACGTGATGAGAATGTTGCTTTGACAAAATCAGTATTGTATTTGTTGTTCCCTCAAGTGAATGGAAACGCAACAAGCAGGTAGTATGCTGCTGTTCTTGTTCTGCTTACACCTTTATTTGTCAAACAAGACAGTGGTAAATATTAGTGTTGCAGGTGACATCATGCCTCAAGTGTTTTTTGCTACCATATGCTCCCCAGGTGCTGTTCAGATGCTCTCCACCACCATCATAGGCTTCTTAAAGATGTTTGTACCCTGTTGCCTTTACCAGCACAAGTCCAGAACAGACTACCCCCCCAACTTCATCATGATCATGCTGTTTGTTGGACTCATGAGGTCAGTCCCATTCATGATTTCTTAGTCATTTAGTAAAGTTAGAGACTATCTAGTAGCTTCTAAGAGGGTAGAAAAGACGTTGTACTACATTTACAAATACTGATGCAATCTTTTGTCATATATTGGCATCATCTTTGTCTCCATTCCTCAGGTTCACCACGGTGGTTCTGGGCTTGGTGAGCCTGAAGAATGTGGCGGTGTCTTTCGCAGAGACGGTGAAGAGCTCAGCTCCCATCTTCACTGTTATCATGTCCAGGCTGATCCTCGGGGAGTACACAGGTAGACGACACGCTGAGTAAATGTCAGGAGAGAGGGGCTTTAGGGGACACTGTAGTCTTTCACTTCTGATGGAGAGTCAAACTGGTCCTGGTCTTTCCTCAGGATTTTTCTTGTTACTTGTAACATGGAGGCCAACATGCACTGAAAGTTGTTTAGTTGATGCACATAAAGGAATGTGTGCTTAGCTTATTTCTCTTATAACTCAAAATCCAGATGTGTGATTACTAACAAGTGTGGTTAAGATACACACTTAAATACATCCATGGTTGAAAAAGTGTATCATAAAAATGTGGTCTAAAACTGGATACAATATGTTACAACTTCTGACTTGATTGTAATTCAGTTAAAGTACATTGTTAACCGAGTGGAGTAAAACACCTATATTATCACCTCCATCCATTTATTTAGCAACAATTGTGTTGACAACACAGCACTAAATGTGGTTATTCCAGTTACACTACCACAACGAATTCAGCTGAATGGGTTTTGTGTTTAGAAAAAGCTTTGGACTACTTTGCTTATTTACAACGCGTGTCCTCTGTTCTGCAGGGCTGTGGGTGAACCTGTCCCTGTTCCCCGTCATGGCGGGCCTAGCACTTTGCACAGCCACAGAGATTAGCTTCAACATGATTGGCTTCTCCGCTGCGCTCTCCACCAACATCATGGACTGGTACTGCAGCACTCAACAGAACCATCCCACAGCAGTGTGATGCTCTATATGCTTTATTCAACCACTTATCTCTCATTTCAGTTTGCAGAACGTATTCTCCAAAAAACTGCTAAGTGGAGACACATACAAGTTCAGGTAAAAGACTGTGAACCCTCCTAATACCAGTGGTGAAATAAAAAAAAGTGACATGCATTTATAATACAAATCCTGGCTTATTTCAGCCCTCCAGAGCTGCAGTTTTATACCAGTGCCGCTGCAGTCATCATGCTTATACCTGCCTGGCTTTTCGTCTTGGTAGGTCAACGCACACACAATTGCTACAATTACTGCTGTACTGAATTATTGCAAGTGTATTTATAATGTGTGATATACCTAAAAGCTGTAGCTGTATGTGGCAGTGACTTTCACCCTATTATGCTTTTGGGGGTTTTCCCTTTCCTGTAGTGTGTTATATAGATTTTGGTGCATGTAAATGGTCTGCAAAGGTTAAATCCCAAAGTTCAAGCAACAGGGAGTTTCGCTGCCACACACTCCGTGCCTGAAATAGTTTGATCGTAGTACTTACTAAACAGCGGGACATCTCTAAGCTTTTGACCAGTCACAGCAAAGCCAGCCAGCTAACCAATCAGAGCAGACAGGGCTCTGGTTTTAGACAGAGGGTGAAAAGAGGTGCTGCAGCACAGGCAGTATGAGAGAAAAAAGACCTCTTTGAACATTAAAGCATGTAAACATGTTACAGTAGAGACACAAAATACAAATATGAAACCTCAAAATGAGCAGTATATGGCCCCTTTAATAACAAGCAGTCTGACACAGACAATTTCTTTCTTTGTCAAAATGTACTTTTTGGTATTTTTTTTTTATATTACGCAGATAAATATGAGCCAACCAAACACAAACATAAAAAGTAAGGAATTGAATTAACCACACCAATTTCTACCAGTGGTGAGACAATGCACTGGCAGCTTTAACATAAGAAGACATGAAGGATTCTGTATTTAGAGTACATGTTCTGATAGTTAAAGGCACAAGTTATGATGTTGATGCGTGTCATGCTCCGTCTCCATGTTTCCAGGACATCCCGGTAATCGGGAAGAGTGGCCGAAGCTTAGTCATCAGTCAAGACATTGTCCTGTTGCTGCTTTTTGACGGCGTCCTGTTCCACCTGCAGAGTGTCACTGCCTACGCACTCATGGGACGGATTTCCCCTGTTACCTTCAGGTAGGAGACAGACACAAAAGAAATACCCAACATGTGTAGTCGTGCATTTATCTTAAAGAGGAACTAAACTGTTTTACAGAAAGTCTGCAGACTGGTTGTATGGTTGCATATGCAAGTAAACAGTTCATAAAAACTGGAATAAAATAAAACGGGGGTTGCAGCAGCGCTCTTCTGAAGTCTGCTTGAGGCCACGATACTCACTAAGGATCGCACAATGGAAGTCCTACCAAACTCTCAAACCGGCCAAGTCGCATTGTTGTTAATTTGGGGGCCAGGTTCTCCCACCTGACATTAGTTTGCACTGTTAATAAAATACTTATAACTCAAGTTCTTTATGTTTTTTATTTTAATTTTGATTCTGACCGAGTTATAGAGTGAAATGTAAAATGGTGCGCTACTCCTTTAAGGGCACTCTGGTGGATTGATACGATTGATAAGACAATATTCAGGATATCTGATTAAGTTCAAATCTGTCCCGAGCTTGAAATGATTAGTACATTATGACTTGACACATTGACCTGCTGTGGCTTTGATAAAAGGTAAATGATCAACAACACTGCTTAGAAATGTTGGGTAATATTAATGTGGCTCAGTTAGGGAGCATTTTTAAATAGTCACCCTGTGGGCCCAGGTGGACTCTGGCACAATCTGGACCGTTGACCATAAACTCGCTGCTTAGTTGTAATGTAGCGCTTGTATATTAAGAGCAGCAGAACGCCAAGCAGTATATGTTCCTTTTTTGCTCTATTACTTTAAAAGAAAACTTTAAGCGACCTAACTAGCTCTATTTTTCATTTTCCATATGTAAATTAAAGGGTTTTTTCATGTATTTAAAACTTACTGTTTGTCAATATAGAAATAGAACACTGTGTTTGTTAAAAAAAGAAATGCTAAGAATATGTCATGCCATTTTTCTTAGTTAATACCTGACGTGGTCTTGTTGCTGTAGATGCAGATGTAGTGCACTCACTTTGAGCAATCTATCCTATTTTCACTAAACGAGTCATGTTTTGGCGTAATAAAGTAGGATGGAGTCATGCATCTTAAGGAATGCTCCCATATGTCACGAGTTGGATTATTCTAACAGTATAAACCTTCCTGTCTTCCTCAGTGTTGCCAGTACTGTGAAACACGCCCTGTCGGTGTGGCTGAGCATCATCGTGTTCAGCAATCAAATCTCTATCCTCAGCGCCGTCGGCACCGCCTTCGTGTTCCTGGGGGTCTTCTTGTACAACAAGGCCAGGCAGATCCAGAGGACCACCTTACGGGCCCTGGCTGCCGAGCAGAACCAAAAAACACTTCTACAGGAAAAGATCTCTACATCCCCTCAGTCACACTGACGACTCAGCACTAAAGACTACAAATACTGCCTGAAAATTGGTTCAAGGTATTAACAAAGATTCTCTTTGTGGCTGAGCAGAGGGGCTTATGGGATATTTTGTCATTGTGCACACATTCCAGATAAAGGGGACCACTTATGTAATGTTCCCCAAGGATTCGTTTTGAATGTCTTGCCCCTAAAATCTCAATTTGTATATGAATTACTCTTCCCGTTTTAACTTGAATTCTTGAAGAAAACTAATTTATTCTTGCAGGCGTCCGTGGTGAACTAAGAATGAACAACAGGAAACATTTGTGATGAATTGAAGTAAATGGTGGCCGCGTTTAACAACAGCAAAATGATATCACATTGTTTACAAACTTTCCCACATTTACAAGAACATGCATTTAGGCTAAAATCTTACTTTTAAAACATTTGCGCAATAAACGTCCCACTTTCACAGGCCAAAGTGTTTTAAATAGTAAAGCTTTAGCAAAAGTGTGAGTGTTAGGGAAGATGTTGGCATACGACTGGAGAAACGATTATTATTTTGTGTAAGATTTCATGAGAAGTTGTTTGGATATGGTTAAGACCTCATCTTCGATTCATAAAGAACTTTTTCTGTCACCATGGAGGCATACGAGAAAAACAGGGTTTAGTCCTGTGCAACAGTATAGACAGTATTTCTTTATCCCTAGCTAGATGATGTACTCACTTACACACCCTTGGCTTTATCTAATATCGGTCAGTGAAAGGGAGGGAAGCTCAGGGTGTCCTTCAGCTAAATGAAGGAAGTGACTTCTGTAAGATCTTTGTCTTACATGTGCATTCCAGAGTGTTTCTTTCTCTCTGTGGTACAGCAGCTGCTGCTGAATGTATGCTATTGTGAATATGTGTAAAGCATTGAAGCTGTAAGGTTATAATTCTGTGGTGGTGTAAGCAACACTGTATCATACCTGTGTAAAAATTTGATTGCATCTGAATATAACATCATCAGGGTGCCTGGTGACAAATGTTTTTAACAATGTGTGAAATATTTTAAAGCCACATACTGCATTCTACGAATGCTCATCCTCTATCATATACGTTGATGGTGTATGTAGATGTTTGTGTACTTTTTTTTTCTTTGTAAACTGGCTTTCCCCCCAATGCATGCTGGGAAAGCAACCTTGCCAACCTTAAAAAAAAAAGGGGCCTTTGACATAATGTATTGATGAGCAGCTGTAGATCGCGAATTCATAATCTCAAAGATTATTTTTTTTGTTACAGCTTGGGTTTTATTTTGTTGTCCTGCCTCTCAGTTTATCTCTAAAATTCTTCAGATTAGAAGGCAAACTGTTACGCAATCTGTCTGTTAAAGATTCATCAAAGCTAACAAAACAACTCCCTAATTCAACCATGACCCACTGTAGTTGATTGCCTTCTTGTTCAATGAATGATAATACGCGATAACACAAACACGGTCTGTTTTCTTTCCTCATTGGATCTATTTAAAGCCATATCACTGTGTTCCAGATGTCAGCTAATTACGTTATTACAAATAGCACAAGAAATGGCCTGAACAAAAATAAAACCCAGTTTGTAGTAATAGTTATTATTTTTTATTATAAGAAGCTTTGGGCCACATGCAACAAACCCTGTTTATTGTTACTATCGATGTAATGCCACAGTTCTTGATAAGATCTGTATAGACAAATGTGTGTTTCCTACATCGTTATTTTAACCAAAAGCAGCTGCATGGTGCCAATAATCAGATTCTTTTTCACTATACTGCTACAATCTTTCTGCCTCAAGTCTCCTACACAAATGGTGTTAGGTTCAGGCTTCTCGTCTGTTTTATGGTTGGACAAATCCATGATGATCATTGTCAGTCTGGCAGTTACGGTTTGAGCATTTTCATTATGTTCTACTTTTGTGCCTCAAGAAAAGTGTCTTTTGTTCTTTAATTTGATTATAAATGTTGTCTGACTTGAACATATTTCCAATAACTTCATGTCCTTCTGTTTTCCTTTTTAATGTTGATAAGTTGTTTCTTGGTGCCATTTAAATCCAGGAGTAGGGAAATATTTGATATTGATTCCCTACAAATATATCTTTCTACAATTCTCTTCCGTCTTTGGAATGATGTTTCGAGAGGTAAGTCCAAAAATGTTTTGAGTATTTTATCATTAAAGCTTCAGAAGTGGAAGTGTTGAGGTGAGAGCAACTATTAACTGTTTGGGATCAAAGATGTAAAAGTATTCACTAATGTAACTCTAGGGAGTTTTAAATGATGTTTGGTGGACATTAAAGAAAATAAAAATATTTCTAAGCATATTTTGTAAGTTGATTTGGTCTGCCAGTATTAACAGTGATCTCTTGTTGCATTGCTGATTTGGTATCGTAAATGTAAAACAAACATAAGCTATAAAAAAGGTTGGAAATTGAAACTAAATAAAAACAATTATTTAAAGAATCTCAACTGTAAGGAAGATGACTAGGGCCACATGTGAAAAAAACACAATTAAATCTTGATTTGTAACAAGTGATCCTTTGCACACAGCACAGTTTGATCCATTGTTGATGTAGTATAATATAATTGTTGTACATTTTGTCCTGCTAATCCTGTATCCATAGAAATGGTTTATTAAAGCAGGCTTAACTCAAAGTTCATCCAATCCCGGCAAGTCTTTAAGACCAGGGACCTTACTTAGCAAGCTGAAAAAAAAACCCATCCTCAGAGCAACAGTTCAATGGTCTTATTTCCACAGTGCAAAAGGTGCAATGTGTACAGAACCCACAAAGGAAGCAGCACATTCAAATGACACAGAGACTGTTAAATGATGAGTGGAGACTCCTGTTGGTATACACAAGTTATTTCTATGTGGGGTTTCTAGGAAAAACTCCATGGACCAGACACCAGAAAAGGAAATCCTCAACATACTTTGTACTGTTTTTATTAAGAAATCATTCACTGTTGGTATCCAGTTCAGAGTAATAAAATGCTTGGAAAGAAACACTTGTCGGTCCGCAGCATTGTTCACATTCATATTCTGTCAAGAATTTGGGATGATCGATCGATTGATGTCGATAAACATGAGCAGCTTGATATGATATCATTGTTTAAGGCAGTTCAATTCACAGGATGCTGAATCTGAAAATCTTCATCAGGTGGAGTGTTTTCAGGTTTTTAAAGAGTCTAAATATGTCATCTCTTCGGGGGATAGAAAAGTTTCATGAGACTCTCGTAGCTTAGGAAGGTGACGGCGTTGACGGGGAAGGCCCTCAGACTGTTCAGGGTGAGGCCTTTGAAGAAGACCCTGACTCCCTCCTCTCTGAGGCTCACTCTCATGCAGTGGAGGACCCCGCTGTACTCCCGGCCGCCAGCCCCCGACATCTGGAGCCGGGCTTTCACCACGTCCATGGGTGTGGCGAGGGCCCAGGTCACCACTCCCGCCACGCCGCCCGCCATCAGTATTGCATATGTACCTGAGGACAGAAAAATATGAGATATTAAGTGTGGAATGCTACATCAAAATAAAGTCAATATTTGGAATCTGGAGGCCGTTTGAGTACAGTGAACGCATTGTCATGTTCAAGAAACCAGTTTGAGAAGATTTGAGCTTTGTGCAGCGCGATGCCCTGCTGCAAGAATATGGTCAAAAAGGGATGGACATGGTCAGCAACAATACTCAGGTAAGCTGGGACGTTTAAACAATGCTCAATTGGTAATAAGGGATACAAAGTATGCCAAGAAAATATCCCCCACACCCTTACACCACCACCAGGCTTAACTGCTGATACAGGCATGATGGATCCATGCTTTCACGTTGTTTGCGCCAAAATCTGAACCTACTGTCCGAATGTTACAGCAGAAATCGAGAGTCATCAGAGCAGGCAACACTTTTCCAATCTTCTATTGTCCAGTTTTGGTGAGCCAGTGCAAATTGTAGCATGTGTTTCCTGTTCTTAGCTGACAGGAGTGTCTCCTGGTGTGGTCTTCTGTTGCTGTAGCCTATCTAGATATTAGTGTTTACGAGCAGTTAAACAGTTGCAACTAATAAAGTGGCCAGTGAGTGTACAGTATATGACCTCTTGTCTCAGATACATTTTACCTCTTAAATGTATCATTGAACAAAAACACTTTGGTTTTGACTATTATTTATAAGAGCTGAAATTAAAAGCACACAAAAAGGTTATTTCTCACATATTTTCGTTTTGCATTAGTTCTGCTATGGAAAACTTCCAAGTGCCAAGATAATCCAAGTAACAACTATGGCTTATCAAGCTGCTGATTAAACAGCATGATTATCACACAGGTGTGCCTTAGCACTGGTCCCAATGAAAAGCCACTAAATAATGTGCAGTTTAATCACAGAACACATGTTACTGATGTTATAAGGTTAAATGGAACGTGCTATTGGCATGTTGACAGCAGGAATGTCCACCAGAGCTGTTCATTTTGTTCTTTTTAATTATCTTCTATGTCGTTTCCTTAAGGAGGACATATTATGATTATTTTCCGTTTCATATTTTTATTTTGTGCCTCTGATGTGACATGATTACATGCTCTAATGTTCAGTATGTTATGAGCTGGTTTATTATAGACAACAAACAAAGGTGTATTACGTTGATATAAATATGAATGCACAGAGATACCGTGACAAGTCGCTGAGACACATTTTCATGGCATTCATCCATCTCCATCACATCCTGTTGCAGCCTTGTGAAGCATATCCCCATTTGTCAAGGATCTGCACACAATTTCTGGAAAACATAAATATCCTTGCATTGCCTGCAAGTGTATGTCAACTATTTAGCATGTTTGGGATGCTGTGGGTCAGTGGGTACCTACATTTGCACAGCCATTAAAGACGAGTGTGCCAATTGTGTGTAGAAAACTTTACGAGGCACATGGTGGTCAGACTAATTCTGTATGGTGTCTGTGCCTAAAAAAATGCATTTCTGTAACCCTGACCATGTGAAATTCAAATTCAAAAAATGTTTTCAAGATAAAACAAAAAATAGCTGTTTAATGTGACCAGCACCAGGTGCACCTGTGTGATATTCAACATCTTGATAAGCCGCAACTGTCACCTGAATGGATTATCTTGACAGGGAACAACGTTTTGGAATAATTTATCACTGAAATTTGAAAGAAAAAAGTCTATAGTGTGTTAAGTAAAAGGCTGAGATCTTTAACTTTTAAACGTTCTATTTTTGTTCAGTTCATTTCCTCATAATTTGTATTTAAAAAGTTTAAAATTTGGCTTAGCGGGTCTTCATTTTGATGTACCATTTTTATTAATAACCTTCCATATTTCATAAACTGCCCTGCATACATATTTAATTACTGAGGGTCGTACTGTTGCACTATTGCCTCTGAGACCAACCTGGCTCTTTGCCGCTCTCGGTCAGAGCCTTTCGCGTGACCTCATAAGGCAGGAAGTAGAATCCATAGCAGGGAATGTCCCTCAGGGCGAGGGCCATCCCTCCTCTGAACAGACCCCTGGGACCATCCTCCTTCAGGATGCTGGCGACACAATGAACCGGGCCACGGTATCGAGCAGTTGTTGTTTGACCCTGCAGACGCACCTTGACCAGGTCAATGGGTACGCAAACAAACACCTGAAGGCAGATCAGATAAAGGGTAAGGACACATTGTTCTTAGCAGCTTTGAATAAGAAATAAATATTGTTTTGGAAACTCTTGGAAACCTCCTAGTGGTCTAATAAAATACTGATTATTTACCAAATCAAATGATTGTCCCCATGACCTTTCCATCACCACAATCAGGTCAGAAATAATTATTGACTCATGGCCCTATTCCCAAAAGTTACCTTAAAGTACGCATGGTACTCTGACAATGAATTATAATGACGTTTGGCGCCCTCTTCTGTTAAGGCAATCGATGTTGACAAATTTTCAAGGTTTTTCTAACCTTACAGCCTCTACCTGAACCCAAGCGACATGCAAATTGTCGAACTGCACACCGAAAATATCTACAATGTACGTGGTTGAAAGCTACATGTTTGATTTTCCTGACCCTGGGCATCTCCTCAGGACCCCGGCTCAGGTCACATTCTTGATCTAGCAGCAAGACTTTTGTTCTGTGGGATGTAATAAACATTGCAACCTCTAGAGGCCAGTAGCACATTACACTTAAAGTTTAATTTCCCCATAACATCTGAATTGCATCTTGGAGTATGTGGGAAACACATACAACAAGAAATGAGTGATAATTTGCTTACACCTCTGTTAAAGCAGAGTTTTCTCAGCCTATAATGTCACATTTGAAAGTACTTGCAGTCCTATCTATCCAGTAATATTTGCAGTTATGTTAATTACAAAGGTGTTTTGAAAGAAGCCAGACCATGACCGATAGTTCTTTTTACCTGCACCAGGCCTGAGAAGCATCCGGCAGCGATAACATGTGCAGCAGAAGGTTCTTTGCCTTGGTTTCGGTCGCTGCGCTCAGACTGAGTGAGGTAGTCTAAGGCATTACTGTATGAGCCAAAGACAATGGAGTTGTTGATGCCCGTAGTCAGCACCGGAAATGCCATGCCTTTGAAGAATCCACGGAGCTGATATAATAAAGGCATTACAACAAGTCAAATATCCATCAATATTTTGAGGTGGAGGCTGGAGCTATCTGTGTCGGGATATACAGTATGTGGTGCAACAATTTAAAAGGGCAAAACACTTACCCCCTCAGCAGAGTAGGTTTTAGCTATACAATGAAATATCCCTTTGTATGCAGAATGGGCCTGCAGGCGCACCTACAAATAAAACATGTGGTTACAAAACTAGGTTTATGCATTTAGTCATGTTTATAAGTTTCAGTTTGGCATGCACCTTCACAGTATCCACTGGATGTCCAACTGCCAGGCCCACTGCACCTACAATAACCGACAGGGAAATGTTACTTCTGTACATCATAATATTCTAAATATTCTATTCAATCAATATCTGTTTTCTGTCACAAAAAAAACATTTAAAAAGTTTTTCTTACCTGAAATGCTCCCAGCTAAGAATTCTAAAAGAGGCATGTCTGGCTCAAATTCACCACCTGCGAAAAATACCAGCGTGGTTTTAAAGATAAAATATGAAGATACTGCTTTACAGCTGCTATAAAGCCACCTGACTATAGTCCTGCAGCCAAGTAAGGTTAATATGTGACAGTTAGGTTAGGTAAATGTTTACATCAAAGTTGGCAAAATCCTGTAAAACTGCAAAGAAAAACAAACAAACACTTCAGCCAGTCTCTCTTTCACATATCCCTAACATGGACATTGATAGTGAAAGATCCTAAACATAAGCCCATTTGATGTAAATATATACATAACTGGCTAATTCGAGTATTAAAAGTATTAAGAGTACCGAAACAAGGGAGCAAAAGTGGTTTTAGCAGCAAAATAGCTGTTTAAAAAAGAAAAACTAGCTTAGAATATCTAAAAGTAATTCATTACTTTCTCAAATGTTGTGGACACACTCAACTTTAATAGTGTATGTGCATTTTTACTATTGCAAGCCATACTTCGAGCGTTTTAAGCGTTAGATATTGTTAGCCTGTCTCTCTAGCTTAACACTTTACTGCATTGTCATAACCAGTTTAATAGCAAATGTGTGTTGTCATACAGCGCATATCGTGCAAAAAAGGTGAATTACACCAAACAAGTTGCCTACCTTTTGTAAGTATCACGTCATAGTCTGAATAGCGTAATCCACATCTTTTTCATTGTAAACCTCTGCACAATCTTCCCGAAGTATTCATGAATCAAGGATCCCTGGCTCTGCAGAGACTGCGGTAGAGGTCTCTAAGCAACCGGCAGTTAGAACACCATTTCCTGTTTGACAATGCATCCTTCAAAATAAGGGTACGAATAAGTCGTTGTATAACAAAACAATATACATAATACCTAACATGACAGATTTTAGGTATTATGTGCGTGTTCTCATGCTGGTACAGGCACAATTATGCATCTGATATTGTAACACTTGTAAGTGTTGCTACTGAATGTAGAGGGACAGCAGAAAAAGTCCACATATGGCATTTGGATGAAAGCAATGTAAGGTTTTTCTCATTTCTGCTAAAATAATCTTTTCAGTATTGAATCTGTTCATTTTATCTGTGATATTCTTCAAGTTCAGTAAATAGAACTGTTGATAGACAGGTTTAATTCAACATAATTTAAGATTGTTATTGCAAAGATGCATCGCTATATATATTTTTTAATGATATTTAAGCTTCTTTATAAACTTTGGCCCATCATTTCTTATTCCAATAATCTATGACTTTAAGGTTTGAAAGTGTAATTGATTGATTTCTGCTAAAATGATTGATATGCGTAGTGCAGCATTGACGTATTAAAAAGAGTCCATTTGGTCACTGATTAGGACAATTAGGAACACTCTGTTTCTCTGTTATAACCATCCATCCATCCATCCATCCATCCATCAATCTTCTCCCGCTTTTCTGTCAGGGTCGCAGAAGTAACAGCTCCAGCAGAGAGCCCCAAACTTTCCTTTCCCTGGCCACATCAACCAGCTCTGACTGGGGGATTCCAAGGTGCTCCCAGGCCAGCGAAGAGATATAATCCCTCCACCTGGTCCTAGATCTACCCCGTCACGAAGCGACTGCAGTACCGCAGTTCTCCGGCCCATCTCACGCTCCATTGTTCCCTCACTCGAGAACAAGACCCCGAGATACTTGAACTCCTTCACTTAGGGTAAGGCTTCATTCCCTACCTGGATAGGACAGTCTATAGGTTTCCTGCTGAGAACCATGGCCTCAGATTTGGAGGTGCTGATCCTCATCGCAGCCGCTTCACACTCAACCGTGAACCGATCCAGTGAGTGCTGAAGGTCACAGACCGATGAAGCCATTAGGACCACATCATCTGCAAAAAGCAGTGGTGCAATCCTTAGCCCACCAAACTGCAGACCCCCTCCCCCACGACTACGCCTCGAAATCCTGCCCATGAATATCACAAACAGGATTGGTGACAAAGCACAGCCCTGGCGGAGGCCAACCCCTAACCGGAAATCGGTCAGACGTGCTACTGAGGACCCGGACACAACTCTCGCTTTGGGAGTACAGAGATTGGATGGCCCTGAGTAGAGACCATCACCCCATAGTCCTGCAGCACCTCCCACAGTATCTCCCTGGGAACCCGGTCATACGCCTTCTCCAAATCCACAAAGCACATGTACACCGGATGAGCGTACTCCCAGGCCCCCTCCAGGATCCTTGCGAGAGTGAAAAGCTGGTCCATCGTTCCACGACGAGGACGAAAACCGCTTTGTTCCTCCTCAATCTGAGATTCCACAATCGGCCGGTCTGTTATAACACCTTGGTTAATTTGTCTCTTAGGGATCTTCCTCCTGCTCCTTGGGGTTTGTTGTTGTAGTTTAACCGGCAGAAGACCATTGATCTGTGACATGATTTGGTAGCACTACACTGCATAAAAGACACCATATTGAGTATCGTACACAAGAAAATGTCACCAAAATTATGCAAAAGGACCTTCCTTACTTGTTGGTTTTGGAATAACAAAGAGGAGACCATTATTGTGTGAAGATGAATTTGGTAGCAATAGCCATTGTGAAAAAACTATTAAATTGATTTGGGTAGCATTACACTGTAAAATAGTAAAGATATTAAATATTTTACACAATGTAAGCTGTCCAGTAGGGGTGGCCTTTTTGTTGTTGTTGTTTAAACGTAAATTAGGTTGTAGCTTGTCTACTTTACTACGGTTGGTATGACACTTCACAAATGATTTGTTTAAGTTTCCATCAAGTTTTAGTCCTAACTTTACTGTATACCCTGTCTGTGATCAAGGTGCACAATACCCATGTGACATTAAACAGAGATAATTGGTTAAGTTGTATATCTAATAATATTAATAATAATGCAGATTTATATAAATATATTTATATGGTAATTGTTTTGAACTTTTCCTTATGTAAGCTGTTTACACTGTAGTACCAGTTTTTTTGCATAGTGTAAGAAAACACATTGAATATGAATTATACTTGAAATAAATCAAATATAATATAACGTAATTGTTGATTTGTTGTGATAAAGTGTCTGCTGGCTAGAATATTGAAATACTGAAAAATTAACCCAGAAGTGTAAAGTAACTAGTACATTCAGTCAAGTCCTTTACATACAATTTGAGGTACTTGCTCTTTACTTGAGTATTTCAATTTGTTTTGTCTACTATTTGTTTACTCGACAACAATTCATCAATAGTTAACTTTTACTCCATAACATTTATTTAATAACTTTAGCTACTTTGCAGATTTTTATTTGTCCAGATTTTCACTAAACTACCTGCTATAGTTTAATAAACTCCCCTCTGGAAGGGTTATCCGGACAAGTACGGCGGATACAACTCGAGTCACTTTACGAAGTTTTATTGCGCACACATACACAATAAATTCACCCACTGATTAGCCCAATTGTTTCAGCTACACTAGCCCGTTGGTAACGTTAGTTACTTAGTGACATTTAGTTAGGTTGTAAACCTGCAATGCAAACACAAAACAAAACCCGAATTAACCAATGAAATTATACACTCGTTCATATTAACATTAATTCCTGATTTAACCTAGCTTAGTTTATAGTCACACCGACAAGGCGTACCAGTCCTGACCATCAATTGAATGAAAACAACAAAAGGGGGAGGCACCTTGTGGCGAGTTGTGCATATACACACACACAGGTCGGAAACCAAGTATGATAACAAAATAAACCTTAATATAACATGAAAGATATTACAGCAATCAGTTACAGTAACCTGGTTTGATTACAATATAAATATAAACATAACTCTTCCTATCACTTATAAATATATATATATATATATATATATATATATATATAAAGCAATAGTTTCCTCTGCTGGAAAGTTCTACACCTCCCACTTGGGCTACTGATTCTCGAATCCAAGTAGGCCACCATAACCAGCTCAAACAGTTAAACTTCTATATGAATTTCACCCCATAACCATGCACATAACGTTGCACTCTTGAACACGAATGCCACAATATGAATAACTACAGGATCAAGGTAGTTTTAATGTCCATAACCAACACTCATCATCCTTGATGAGATGACATCTTGATATCCTTTACCGAAACACACCACCAACCTCTAAGAGAATGGCGGTGGGGGAGCCTTGATCCTTTACCGAAACACACCATGGTGGGGCTCCTTTACTGTCCTTTACCAACCGAAACACACCATGGTGGGGAGGTCATTTGCTCCTCCACTGGTAGCAGGACCACCAGCCTCCTAACGTCCCTGTTGAGGGACAGTTCTCAGCACCACGGCTTCTCTTGGACTGCCTGCCGACAACCGGACAGCTTTGGCATGTTCTCACTCTCACGTCTCGTACTACACCCTTCACATCAGGACACGCCTCCACGACTCGACCCAGCCTGAACTGGCCCCTCAGCGCGTTCTGGTCAGCCAACCACACCAGGTCCCCCACCGCAACATTTCTAGCAGGCGCGTGCCACTTCTGTCAGATGTAGAGACCCGGACCCGCCAGCTGGCTCCACCGCTTCCAGAACTTGTTGACCTCGATCTGGACTGCTCTCAGACGGACGACGGGGTAAGTTGGATACTCGAACCCTCCGGCGTCCCCACTGGGTCCTGCGCATCCCAGGTGTCTTTATTTAGCCTACCAGCCTCCTGGAAGGCTCTTCTCACAAGGATCACTCCTTTCTGTTTCACAGGTGTTGCTAGACCGATCGGGTCAAACAGCCCGGCAACCTGGCTCAGTAGAACCCGACGAGTCAGCGGTTTTAGTGTCTTCACTTCCACTTCTTCCGCGAGGTCAATCTCAGTTCTCATCTTCTTCTTCCTTCTGGAGAAGTTGATGGAGACCATCACAAAGAGTTTGTCCTCTTGCACGAGGTAACCAACCCCCAGGGCTTTATTGTCTTCCTCCCCTAGCTGGTTTGGCAACATCAAAGTCACCGGCTTGGACTCTGTTCCTTCCCGCCTCCCACTTTGACCAGACCGGACCCAGGGCTTGAGGTAGAAGCCTCCTGCTTTTAATATCTCCTCCACTCCCTCTAGGACCTTGTCTAGGCATTGCGGGTCATTGTGGGACGTGAGGAGGTCATCGACGCAGGAGTCTTCTTCAATGACTCTTCTCTCCTCCCTCATATCAGAGAACTGGGGAAACTTTGCAGTCTCCCGCATGGCAACCTGCGCAATGCACCCCGCCGGTTTGTCTCCCATGTTCACCCTTACCACAGCGTAGTCCTCAATCTCCTCATTTGGTGAGTCCCTCCACAGGAATCGATGCACATGAACTTCTCGTTCCTCCAGCCACACCGAATTATACATCTTAGTGATGTCTCCGATAGCTGCGTGTCCTCCCTCCCGGAATCTGAGGAGCACCGCTCTGATGGGATTGAGGACGTCTGGGCCTTTGAGTACCATGCTATTCATGCTCACCCCTCTGAACTCCTGACTGCTATTCCAGACAAGGCGCACCGGCGTAGTCACTGAGTGGGGGTTTGGTGCGGTTAGGTGACTCACCCACCATATGGCACCATCCCAGCTGTCCATTACGTCCTTGGTGAGTTTAACAGCAGCTCCCCTCTCCACCATCTTGTGAACTTGCCTTGTGTAAGCGTCTTTCCACATGGGGTCTTTCATGAGCCGCTTCTCAGACCTCAGGAACGTTGCTTCCACAGCCTTTCGGTTATTGGGAAGAGAGGCTGGGTTTTCCTTCCAGGGGTACATTGCATCCCAGTGTGGCTGGCTGCTGTGTGTGTCACACTCTCTGAAGGTCAGGCCTGCCCTTATTATCTCCAGCTCCTTCTCGTCAGCCAGGGACATCTCCTTTCCTCCCGGTCGGCACTTTCCACAGCGACACCCTCCGCAGGCAGGGTCACAGGCCGCTCCGATACTGTCCCATCTCAGCCACTCAATGACCTCTTTATTGCACGTTGCTGTCATTCGAACTTCCACCCTGCTTTCTAGTTCCAAATGGCATCCCGGCCTTCCTACAAAGTGTTCTTCAACTTTGACGGCCACTGTCCTCATGGAGTGTGCGAAGTGCGTCTTTGAGTGCCATGTGGTCACCTCCACTTCTTCAAAGAGGTCCGGATGCATACCACTCACGGTCTTGCCTAGGGGACCATCCCACAATACCAGGTCGCCGACCCTTTGCAGTCTTTGAGGAGCTAACCGGCCTTCTCGGGTACTGATCAGTAGATCGATCTCCTCCGGGCGGGCCAGTCCTCCCGGCTCAACTTCAGGAAAAAACTGCTCCAGCCGCTTCGATGTCACCACTCTGTCCACTTTAGCGATGTCTTCCATCCCGTAACAGATCATTTCGTGGAGCTTCAGGGTTCCTCGTGAGGTCCACACTTTTATTGTCACAAGATACCTTTTTGTATTAACTTTCACCTTCATTGTGCCGACACCATACACAACAAGTGAGATCGGTTCACCTGTCAGCCCTAGTCTTTCCGCAGCTTGGTGCGTAATGTAATTGGTGTCAGACGCAAGATCGACCAAGGCGCCAAGGCCGTCTCCTCTCTTTGTCGTGACAGGTACGAGCATCATGAGGACCGGATGTTCCTTCAAGCCGCTCTGTTCTATCAGACTCTCACCGGAAAACACTCTCGACGTTACCTTGTTAGTACAAGCTCTGCGGACAGCTTGTAACTGGTGGGGAGTCAGTCCCAACTCGGCGAACACAACCTCTTGCTCCTCTGTCGGACCACGAGGTCCCCTCTTTCCTTCCGCTTTGTTTTCCCTCTTAACAGCATCCTCCTTTGTCGGTGCCATAGGGCAGAGGAAATAGTGGTGGTCCACAGGAGTGTCGCCCTTCTTACACTCCTCCTTTCGACAGAGAAACCTTGAGGTGCAGGCACCATCGACCCCATGAACATCCAAGCACTTTGTACATGCTTTTGCCTTTTTCACCTGAGCTTTCTTCTCTGACAGATTGGCCTTCCTGAAAGTCTTACAGCGAAACAATTTTCCTCCGTGTTCTTCACCACCACACACAGTGCATGGCGACTGCTGGGAGTCTCTTTTGACCGCACTTGCTGTAGTCTTAGTGAACGACTTTTTTTCTTTCCATCTGTCACTCGGCTTCTCCCGGTAGCTTGGTCTCTCGGGTGCGTTAGCAGGCCATGGCTTGCTGGGTAGCAACTGCTCCAACCTCACAAGTAACGACCTTTGTCTTCCAGGAACAGCAAGAGCCTGTCGAAACGGTTTCCTGAGTGGACACTGTTAACAGGGTTTCTTACATACATGAGCCACTCTCTTTTCATGATATCAGGGAGTTTACTCTCTAAAGACCGAATCACCAGCTGGTTCTGTATAGCGTCAACACACCCCAGGTCTGTGAGGTCCAATGCTGCCCTCTCCACTGAGGATCAACTCTAACGTCTCCCGTGACTGGTGGTTCCTTACAACAGGTCGTGATTGTAGCTCCACCACGATCTCTTCTGCCGTTTGCGCTTTATCACCATACCAGTTCTCTAATTCCCTGAAGATATCGTTTGCGTCTCTGCAACGCAACAGTCTGAGCTCATTTCTCACAGCCTCACCTATACCGTCTAGCAAATGAAGTTTCTTGCATTCCCGTGACCCTGTAGGTTCTGCCTGCGCCTGGATACTCTCCCATTCAGCCTTCCAGCGCCAATAATCCCTCCTGTCCCCGGAAAACTTAGGCAAACTTATGGGTGGGAGCCTTATTTTAGGTCGGGCCCACTGAGAGTTGTTACCCCACCCTTCGTGCACACCAGAGCCGCTATATGACCCGCTACTTCCTTGTCCCATGCTGAGATCGAAGGGCGGAACAGCCCGAACGTTAGACAGTTGTGGCGTGCTGGCGAGGGTCGGAGGTGGAGCAAAACTAACAATAAGTCCACCGTCAGACTGTCATGACTGCGGGTGGGCTGTAATGTCTGTTGGGGAGTACTGTCAGTGGCGGCTGCCGCATACCCGCTCGGAGGTTGACTACTGACCTTAGCAACTTGAGCAACGCTGGTAGTGATGTTTGCTCTGTCGCTTGATGTGACATCCCCACTGACTGCGTCATCATCTCCCGTGTCTTCATCCTCCCTCTCCTCACCTCCATCATCGCTGCAATCATCATCGTGTTCTGTACTGTTCTTCCTTACGACCTAATTTTCACGCCGGCATGTCCACTCATCCATCAGTTGCTCCTTGCCCTCTTTCAGTGATAAAAAGAGCACCCATTTCTCCTTTCCATGCGGCCGATAATCTCTCCAGGTGTACACAGTGTTTCTGAGCTCATGGAGTTTTCTTTCCAGTTTACTGCTTTCGATCCCTTGCTGCGTCCATGGCACTACTTTATCTCTTCCAAGTGCCTCAGCCCGATCAAAAACAGATTTGAACTGCGTTACAAGAGCACCTATATCTGGTGCTGCATACTTGGACCACAGCATTCCCATGACTGTGTTCTCAGCGTCACGGAACTTTTGCTCACTGGCGTCTCTCCTCGCCAGGGCATCTCGCAACTCACCATCGTCGTCAGTTGGGTCTACCTGCCCCTGTGCGTCGATATATTCATTACTGGCATCGGGGAGTTTATCATAATCGTACTTTAATCTTGCTAACTCTTCTGACAACTCAACTTCACGTAAACGGCCAGCACTAACATCAAAGCGGTTTATTCATGTTGTAAAGTTTCGTTGCGCATTTGAGCGCCTCCGCTTTAGGCTCTCTAGATCTAGCTTGTCTTCCGCCATTTGGTCCTTTCCAAGTGAATCAAATCACTAGAATCACTTTAGCAAAAGATCAGTGCAAAAAGGTTCGACTCGTTTTGGTAGATCCGTTCGGAACGAACGACTCGTCCTTGAACGGCCCAGACGTCTCTTGCTGGCTGCTACGGCTGGAGCAGTGTTGCGTAAAAAGTCACTTTATTAGCTCCGCAGTTTTTATGCTATCCACACAGCCTTACTTACGGTTGTGGAAGTTATTCAGCCCTTTAACGGCCCTGTTAGCTCTTGGCATCGGCTTCTCCGTTGTAGAGGCGTTGTTGACGGGCGCTCCCTTCACAGACTCCGGGTCTCCGGTCCCGACGCCGGCCCTCAACGATGGCTATTCTCCGCTCGGGGTCCGTGTCCTCTCCGGCACGGCTCCGACAGCGGTTTACAACTGTCCAGGTTTTCACTAAACTACCTGCTATAGTTTAATAAACTCCCCTCTGGAAGGGTTATCCGGACAAGCACGGCGGATACAACTCGAGTCACTTTACGAAGTTTTATTGCGCACATACACAATAAATTCACCCACTGATTAGCCCAACTGTTTCAGCTACACTAGCCCGTTGGTAATGTTAGTTACTTAGTGACATTTAGTTAGGTTGTAAACCTGCAATGCAAACACAAAACAAAACCCGAATTAACCAATGAAATTATGCACTCGTTCATATTAACATTAATTCCTGATTTAACCTAGCTTAGTTTATATAGGGTGACCAGATTTGAGGTGGCGAAAAAGAGGACACTTGCGATTGTTGGGGGGTGGGGGAAGCGCCAGTCAATTTAAGTACACGCTTAATGGTCCCAACAGTGAAAACCGGGCGTTTCCATGAATTTATAAAACCCCCCCGGACGCTCCGGACATGACGTAAAAAGAGGACATGTCCGGGCAAAAGAGGACTTTTGGTCACCCTAGTTTATAGTCACTCATCGACAAGGCGTACCAGTCCTGACCATCAATTGAATGAAAACAACAAAAGGGGGAGGCACCTTGTGGCGAGTCGTGCATATACACACACACAGGTTGGAAACCAAGTATGATAACAAAATAAACCTTAATATAACATGAAAGATATTACAGCAATCAGTTACAGTAACCTGGTTTGATTACAATATAAATATAAACATAACTCTTCCTATCACTTATAAATATATATATATATATATATATATATATATATATATATATATATATATATATATATATATATATATATATATATATATATATATATAAAGCAATAGTTTCCTCTGCTGGAAAGTTCTACACCTCCCACTTGGGCTACTGATTCTCGAATCCAAGTAGGCCACCATAACCAGCTCAAACAGTTAAACTTCTATATGAATTTCACCCCATAACCATGCACATAACGTTGCACTCTTGAACACGAATGCCACAATATGAATAACTATAGGATCAAGGTAGTTTTAATGTCCATAACCAACACTCATCATCTTTGATGAGATGACATCTTGATATCCTTTACCGAAACACACCACCAACCTCTAAGAGAATGGCGGTGGGGGAGCCTTGATCCTTTACCGAAACACACCATGGTGGGGCTCCTTTACTGTCCTTTACCAACCGAAACACACCATGGTGGGGAGGTCATTTGCTCCTCCACTGGTAGCACGACCACCAGCCTCCTAACGTCCCTGTGGAGGATGGTGGAGGGACAGTTCTCAGCACCACGGCTTCTCTTGGACTGCCCGCCGACAACCGGACAGCTCTGGCATGTTCTCACTCTCACGTCTCGTACTACACCCTTCACATCAGGACACGCCTCCACGACTCGACCCAGCCTGAACTGGCCCATCAGCGCGTTCTGGTCAGCCAACCACACCAGGTCCCCCACCGCAACATTTCTAGCAGGCGCCTGCCACTTCTGTCGGATGTAGAGACCCGGACCCGCCAGCTGGCTCCACCGCTTCCAGAACTTGTTGACCTCGATCTGGACTGCTCTCAGACGCACGACGGGGTAAGTTGCATACTCAAACCCTCCGGCGTCCCCACTGGGTCCTGCGCGTCCGAGCAGGAGGGACAAACAAAACCCGAATTAACCAATGAAATTATACACTCGTTCATATTAACATTAATTCCTGATTTAACCTATTTTAGCTTATAGTCACTCACCGACAAGGCGTACCAGTCCTGACCATCAATTGAATGAAAACAACAAAAGGGGGAGGCACCTTGTGGCGAGTCGTGCATATACACACACACAGGTCGGAAACCAAGTATGATAACAAAATAAACCTTAATATAACATGAAAGATATTACAGCAATCAGTTACAGTAACCTGGTTTGATTACAATATAAATATAAACATAACTCTTCCTATCACTTATATATATATATTATATATATATATATATATATATATATATATATATATATATATAAGCTATAGTTTCCTCTGCTGGAAAGCCCTACATTATTAATGATGTGAAATGTAATCAACACTTAAATAAGACTTTAGTTACACCTGGAGTAAATCCAAAGGCAACCCTGCAGTATACAAATTAACTCAAATTAGCTGCACCTATGCCAGCTTTGATAAACACTCTAATGCATCAATAATTGTAATCAAAACATATAATATATCATTCTGAAATGGGCCAATCTGCATAATGAGTAGCTAGGCCTACTTTTACTTTGGGCCCTTTGAGTATATTTTGAGGATAACACAATTGTCTTTTACTTGAGTAACATTATGAATGCAGGACTTTTACTTGTAACAGAGTATTCCTACCATCTGGCCTCTGTTACTTCTACTTTTACTCACGTACAAGATAATACAAGTACTTCTTCCGCCTCTGTCCACAAGTAGCTTGAAAGCAAATTGTAAACAACAAGTGACGTCAATTTAATGCGCGACTGAATAAGGTGGAAAAAAAGCCGCGTTCGAGTGGTGAACTAGATTATATACTTAGTTCGATTTAACAACGTACCTCTGAATGTGTACTAACCTTCCTTTAAGCTTTCTAGAAAATAACATTTCACTCCCCCCCTCGCAGTGGTTGTCATCGTCTAGCCGGGCAGAGACAACAGAAGGAAATCTTAACAACTTAGAAACAGCCTCGAGATAATGAGAGCTCCACACACTGGCGCTTTGCTATGGTTAGCTAGCTAGACCATTAGCTTTTCGTTTCATTTGACAGTTTTTGGGATTGAAAACATGACCACTCTAACGAGACAGGACCTCAATTTTGGACAAGGTAAGACAAATTAACCGACGGCATGAAACAGTTAATCACCCGTCCTTTAGCTGTGGCTCATAGCCCAAATGCCTCCACACAATTCAGTTGATATATTTGACAATGGATTTTCACCAAGCCAGTGAATAGATAACCCATTCACATATATATTTAGAATTATGGGTATGAACTGGATAATTCGGCTGTATAGCATAATGCATATCTGTACATTCTCCCTTACTTGCTTTTGCCATGTGATGCCTCTGAGCTAATGCGGCAACACTAAATTGGCAGGAATTTGCATTGAGTTTGGTCTTACAAGGACACATGAAACCCATGGTTGTTTCCCTTTTTCCAGTGGTTGCTGACATCCTGTGTGAGTTCCTGGAGGTCGCTATCCATCTCATCCTGTATGTCCGTGAGGTTTATCCATCGGGAATATTTCAGAAGAGGAAAAAATACAATGTACCAGTTCAGGTATACAGCATAAAATGTTTGTAATTACTGCATGCTCAGATTTTGCTCATCCCATTTGATCCCTAATACTGTTCGGGTTTTGATGTGTTTATTTCCAGATGTCATGTCACCCAGAGCTGAATCAGTATATTCAAGATACACTTCATTGTGTAAAGCCACTCATTGAAAAGGTAAGACATGACATAATGCTGACCAGTTATGGAAGATGCTTTTAAAAGTACTAGTTTACCACTGTCAAAAATATTTTGTGACAAGTAAAAGTCATAATTTGAAACTATGTGTATAATCAGATGAATATACTAATAAGTATTGAAAGCACTTAATGAAGGACATTTCCTTTGTGGATTCACATTACTCATGCATTACTCATGCATTTGTGTAAAACCAGGATTTTGTCTCCTGTAGTTTGTAGAGGTGGAATATTTAGAATTTATTATAAACTAATCCGCTGAGTATTTTCTCCATTATAGGATTGAAAAAAATAATCAGTTTAGTTTGTGAAAATGGTCAGATATGCACTCAGAGCCCCAAGTGACACCTTCACAATTCTTGTTTTCTAAATTAATTGATTAAAAGCAAAAGCAGCAAATCTGCTTTTTTTTAAATAAAAAAATTAACTAAAGAATCAAAAAACTTTAATTTTCTGTCAATCAACATTTTGATTCGTCGCCTATTGTCTGACAGATTTGGTAGTATTGATACTCGTAGTTTAGTTAAGTTAGATAATTAATGTAGTCTAATCCATGGTTTTATTTTTTTTAGACCTAACAAGATTTTCAAACTTATTTAAACCCATTGGTTTGAATGAAAGTGTTTGTTGCAGTTCAAGCTTCTCTTTGAATTCAATATGAATAACTATTATACTAACTAATATCATTTCTTAAAACCTTGCAATACAGTGTTTTTTAACAATAAGCTTTGAGTTAAATCTTAAACATGAGATTTGTACTGTGTACAGTATATGTAGAAATGACTTTCACCTGCATTCGCATCTGAACACATACATGTATATATATTTAACATTCCTAATTCATATATGTATATACAGATGTGGACAAAATTGTTGGTACCCTTCCGTTAAAGAAAGAAAAACCCACAATGGTCACTGAAATAACTTGAAACTGACAAAAGTAATAATAAATAAAAATGTATTGAAAAATAACGAATGAAAATCAGACATTGCTTTTGAATTGTGGTTCAACAGAATCATTTAAAAAAACAAAATAATGAAACTGGCCTGGACAAAAATGATGATACCCCTAGAAAAGACTGAAAATAATTTGACCACAGGGTCATGTTAAACTAAGGTGTGTCCTGTAATTAGCATCACAGGTGTCTTCAGACTTGTAATCAGTCAGTCTGCCTATTTAAAGGGTGAAAAGTAGTCACTGTGCTGCTTAGTATCATGGTGTGTACCACACTGAACATGGAGCACAGAAAGCTAACGAGAGAGTTGTCTCAGGATGTCTAAAAGAAAATTATAGACAAGCATGTTAAAGGTAAAGGCTATAAGGCCATTTCCAAGCAGCTTGATGTTCCTGTGACTACAGTTGCACTTTGGCTGCTGTTTGAGCCAAAGTGGACTTAATGGAAGACGACCGAGGAGGACACCACTGTTGAAAGCAAATCATAAAAAAGCGAGACTGGAATTTGCCACAATGCATGTTGACAAGCCACAAAGCTTCTGGGAGAATGTGCTTTGACAGATGAGACACAACTGGAACTTTTTGGCAAGTTACATCAGCTCTATGTTTACAAATGCAAAAATGAAGCATACAAAGAAAATAACACTATACCTACTGTGAACCATGCAGGAGGCTTGGTTATGTTCTGGGGCTGCTTTGCTGCATCTGTCACAGGGTGTGTTGAATCTGTGCAGGGTATCATGAAATCTCAAGACTATAAAGGCATTCTAGAGTGAAATGTACTGCCCAGTGTCAGAAAGCTTGGTGTTAGTTGCAGGTCATGGGTCCTCCAACAGGTTAATGACCCAAAACACACAGCTAAAAACACCCAAGAATGGCTCAGAACAAAACATTGGACTATTCTGAAGTGGCATTCTTTCAGCACTGATCTAAACCCTATTGAACATCTGTGGAAGGAGCTGAAACATGCAGTCCGGGGAAGGCACCCTTCGCTTGATAGCAGTGATTGACTCAATATGTTGTGCAACAAAATATTAACTTACCGTAAGTGTAACATCATTTTTGTCCCGGCCAGTTTCATTATTTTGTTTTCTAAAATGATTCGGTGAAGCACAATTCAAAAGCAATGTCTGATTTTCATTCGTTATTTTTCAATACATTTTTATTTATTATTACTTTTGTCAATTTCAAGTTATTTCAGTGACCATTGTGGGTTTTTCTTTCATTAACGGAGGGGTACCAACAATTTTGTCCACGTTTGTATGTACATTCAACTGATCATTGTTTAACCTTGTTATTTTGATATTTTTATTCAATGTTACTAACATGTCTAATCTTTTCACATTTTAGTATCCTTGTGTAAACTCTTATCTGTACTGTCCTATGTTTCACTCTTACTCTGTGGCTATGACACCTGAATATTCCCTACGGGGATCTATAAAGGTCTATCTTATCTTTCTAACAGAAAAACAAGAGACACACTTGTTTCACACAAATTTGATTTTAAGATGTATATCATTTTAACCCATCCCCTTGGAATTCAGGTATGTTTCACAGCAGTTATTAACTTACACATTTAATTAGACCAGTGGCCCCAGTACAAAGGTACCACACTTTTTGTTTTGTTTGTACTATGTACTGTTCTTCTGCTGATATGTAAGTTTGTTTATCTCTGTAGATGTTTCAAGGAATGTATAACTCTCTGTGGCTATTTCAAGATCTGTTGTATGCATTTTCTATACCTCTTTGACACTGTGATAAGACAAATTCAACCTTTTAAAGCCCTGAAGCTTTGTAAATGCAACAAATGTAACTATAGTAACTGTTTGATCATTAATTCAAAATCATTACAAATAAAACAGTGATTGAGAATGATTAAAATGCAACAATTAATTTATTGTTCAACAGTAATAGAAATGCAATGGTACAAAAGGAAAAGCAAACTGAGGAATATTCTCAGTCTGCTTCTTCAGATGGGCAGCACTATCAGACTGTTTCTGAACCAAGAAGGGCTGGACTCGTCTCTTCCTTTTGACCTCACCCTTCCTGAGTGTCAGTTCGTCCGGGGCTGCAGTTATGACAACAAGTCTATCATGGGGGGTTGGAAGAGCCAGAGTCACAGCAGGGCCTTGTTCTCTGCTGAGCTCCACATCCTCACAGTCTGTCTCTGGTGTAGGCAGCTCCACTGGATCAGTCTGACTGATTGTCATACCATCCTGGGTGACAGTTATGGCAGGAGGCTCATCATCAGTGGTCACAGAAGAGAGCAGGGCTGAAACCACAGCAGAGTTGTTTTCAAGGTTTTGCGCAGGGGAAAATTCTACTTCCCCCAAGCTGACATTGGCAGCAGGTTCAGCAAAAGGTGTCGGAGGAGTAGGTGAAGGAGAAGAGACAGGTTCTTGAACTGGTTCTCCGTCTTCCTCCAGACCAAGCTCCATATTCAAATCCCCAGCCAGACTGTGAATGGTATCTGCACTATCCACTACATCTGCTAGCTGGCTGCTGTTGCTTTCATTGCTTGAATTTTCAAACACACTGGTATTGCTCTGAGGCTCAAACAGCACACATATCTCACTCACTGCAGCATCTGCAATTGTGTTCAGTATTTGTGCTGCAAAGGAATTAAGCTCCCTCCTCCGGATGTCTTGAGCCGGGTACATCTGAAGGAACTGTAGGGGTGATTTGGTTCGGGGAGAGTGAGTGTGGCGAGCAGACAGGGTCTCGGTCAGAAGACCCAAAGGGCAAGGATGCAATGAGGCAAGGAGAAGGCAGGGTTTAATGCAAGAACCAGTATTTATTTTCCCTTTTGGTCTTGATTATTTTGTGTGCTGCATGAGAAAACAAAGAAACAATACAACTACAATTAAATAACGAAGTGGTCAATCAAACAGAGAAACCAACAATCATGTGCAAATACACAATTCAGAACTAAACAGCAAAGGCAACGAACAAGCAACAATCATGTGTGAATACGCAATCCACAACTAAACAGCAAAGTAACAAACAAGCAACAAACAATTCCCACATGGCTCCTAGCACATGTCTGAGAACAAAGGGATCAGCAAACTACCACAAAGGCATACAAATGAAACAATAAACAATGAATTGACCACTCACGTTAACTTGAAGACGCACACTTCAGGATATGTGGAGGAAACTCAGGACACAGGGTTAAATTGGTGTGCTGGCAGGGAGTGCAAAGGATGAACTAAAGGGTGAGCAGGCTATTTATAGTCTCCGCCCCTTAGCTGGCAGGTGGAGTGGGATTCAGTTTGGCAGATTCACCATATTAGAAAGATAACTGAAAAAAAAGGACGAAAATCCAGGGAGTCTTTTCATAGCCGCCCCGGAATTGGGATCAATTCCTCCTGAAAGAAAGACTCACTCTTCTTCCAACTCTGGAAGCACCATCAGACGACACACTGGTCTGGTGTAGGTTTGACGGCCGACCTGGACGTCAACGGACCGAACACGTCCGTCTCTACCGGCCATGACAGCTGTTACTCAACCTGTTGGCCAAGAGGCCCGCGGCAGTTGGGGGTCAAGGATCAGAACAGTCTTCCCTACTTCCAGATTCTGGACTTCCCTCAGCCACTTTCCTCTGGGTTGTAGGTTAGGCAAGTAGTCACGAATGAACCGTGTCCAGAAATGGTCCGCCAACATCTGGCTATGACGCCACTTCCTTCGCCCAAGGAGCTTGCTGTTGGCAAAGATGGCTTGTGGCAGGGAGGCGTCCCGCCGCCCCATCAGCAGCAAGTTGGGAGTGACCGGATCAGGATCACTGGCAGAAGATGAAAGATAGCCTAAAGGCTTTGAATTCATAATGCCTTCTACCTCAACCAGGACAGTGTGAAGGACAGCTTCAGAAGTGGTCTGATTCCCGAGGATCACTCGTAGGGCGTTCTTGACTGATCTGATTTCGCGCTCCCAGACTCCTCCAAAGTGTGGAGAACATGGCGGATTGAAGTTGAAGGAAATCTGCTGATTGGCCAAGTGTTCCTGAAGCTTGGGTTCCATGGCCTGGAAACATTGATTCAACTCCCTGTCCCCAGCACGGAAGTTTGTTCCCCTGTCCGCCCAGATCTCAAAGGGCTTGCCACGACGGGAGATGAAACGACGGAGTGCTAGGAGAAAGGCATCGACATCCATGCTTCCAAGCAAATCCAGATGTAAGCAACGAGTGGTTAAGCATTTAAAGATAATTCCCCATCGCTTCTCTGTTCTACGGCCATGGTGAATGATAAAGGGTCCAAAACAGTCTACACCAGTGGACCAGAATGGTGGTTTGAAGAGACGCAGCCTTGCCGGGGGCAGATCAGCCATCTTGGGCACTTCAGGAGAGGATTTCCACCTCTGACACTCTCTGCAACTGTGCTGATGTTTACGGATGGCTGGTCTTCCTCCCAGGATCCAATACTTGCGTCTCAACTCTCCAAAGACCCTCTCTGGCCCCGGATGCCGCAGGGACTCGTCATAGTGCTTAATGATGAGCTGCGTAGTGGGATGCTTTGGGTCCAGAATGATTGGGTGGATGATGTCTGGGTCTAGGTCCTGGGACCTGCGTAGTCTTCCTCCTACCCGCATCAGCCCAACATCTGGATCAAGCTCAGGAGAGAGTTGAAGTAGACTACTTTGCCTAGAGAGAGGCTTTCCTTTACGGAGAGCGCTGAGTTCTTCAGGGAAGCATGACTCCTGGGCTTGTTGTAGAATGAAGGTTTCCGCTGCTGCACCTTCGGTCACTTTGTCGGATTGAGTCAATGTTTGGTCAGTAGCGGTGATGAGGTCACTCCAGCTTTGATGCTTAGAGGCATTCGGCAATACACTGGGGGCAGCAGAAACATTCAGGCACGTAGCAGCCTTCCTCAGTTCTGTGCTGTCTGTGAGGGATGAGGTGTGGGAAACACCTGGAGCAACAGGCCAGCAAGTCTCAGGGTGCTGAAGGAAGGCAGGTCCGTCCGTCCAGCAGCTAGGTTGCGCCAGGTCACGCAGTGTCTTGCCTCGGGTCAGGTCATCAGCTGGGTTGTTTGGACTGTCCACATACCTCCAGTCATCTGAGTCTGTGAGTTCTTGGATCTCTGCGATTCGAGTGCCAACAAAGACCTTGTAGTGGCACGACTCTGACTTCAACCAGGTCAGCACTGTGGTGGAGTCACTCCAAAGGATGGTTCGGGCCAATGACAAGGTAAGTTCAGACTTCAAGGTAGTGGCCAACTGCGCCCCTACCAAGGCCGCGCTCAGTTCAAGTCGAGGCATTGACAACTGTCTCTTTGGTGACACCCTGGAGCGGGCCATGACGAATGCCACATGAACATGATCTTGGCTGTCATGGACACGTAAGTAGACCACAGTGCCATAGGCCCTTTCTGAGGCATCACAGAAAACATGCAGCTCTCTGTGTACACCTGACTGGTCAGCACAAGAGGGCACATAGCAGCGAGGCAGTCTGATGCTTGAGAGGTCAGCCAGTTCCTGTTCCCACTTCAGCCATCGGTCAACCAGTTCAGATGGAATGATGGGGTCATCCCAGCCTCGTTTGGTCTTCCACAAGTCCTGAACCAGCACTTTGGCCCTGGTGGTATAAGGTAAGATATACCCTAAGGGGTCGTATTGACTGGCCAGAGTGCGATAGATTAGGCGGAGTGTGGGAATCTTGATGGGTGTCACACGGTGTTTGTATCCCAGGCTATCAGGAAGGCAGCTCCAGCGCAAACCTAAGGTGGATTCCTGGGGGTCAATGCCAGCTTGAGAGAGCCACAAGTCCGTGCTAGCAGATCTTGCCTCTGGAGGGAGATGTTCGACAACGCGGGAGTCATTACTCGCCCATTGGCGAATTTCGAATCCCCCGCGAGACAGTGTGGAACGAAGTTTGTCCAGAAGTGCTTTGGCTGTGGCCGAAGAAGGGAAGCTTTGCAGGCAGTTGTCGACATAGAATGCCCTCAACACTGAGTTCATCACTCCCTCATCACTCTCTGGGTGCTCTTTGGCTTGACGCTGCAGGGCATAAATGGCGCAACAAGGACTACAAGTTGTACCGAAAGGTAACACCTGCCACTCATAGGTCTTTGGGTAGGTATCTTGAGCCATAGCTCGCCAGAGGAGTCTTAGCAGTGGCCTGTCAGCAGGGAGTAGATGAACTTGGTGGAACATAGATTTTATGTCACCACTGATGGCCACGCTGTGCTCACGGAAACGGAGGAGCACGCCAAGAAGAGAGGGACCCAGAGTTGGACCAGGAAGAAGGCTGCGATTCAGATTCAGGCCATGAAGCTGGAAAGAGCAGTTGAACACCAGCCGGTGTTTTCCACTCGCTTGTCTGATGATGTGATGTGGAACATACCAAGATTCTGAACCTGGCTGATCATCTTTGGGATCCACCTCCTTCACATACTCCATCTCGACCAGTTTCAGGATCTCCTGGTTGCAGATCTCAATGAGCTCAGGGTCCTTCTTCAACCTGCGTTCAGTTCCTCGCAGCCATGGCAACAAGTTATGGGTTGAAGAGGTTAGCCGTGGACTGTTCGGTGCTCTGAGCAATGGGGTAGCATATCGAGACACTCCACCTGCTTCTTTCACTGCAGTTTTCGTCTCGAGCAGCTCCAGGCAATAATGATCCTGCTTAGAGCGGGTTACTTCCTTCTCCTTACGGTGTGGAAAGGAATCGAGTCTCCACAGTCTCTCCACATTCTCCATCAACTCAGCAGTAGCTGGGCAGGATACAGTGTTGCAGAGTGTGAACAAGGCTTGTACATCAGAAGTCTGAAGTCGAGGTAAGGCATTGGCTGGGCCCTGAACAGCCCAACCCAAGGCAGTATGGACGGCGATGGGTCCCCCATAAGGTCCCATGTGGACAGGCTCTTTGGGCACCAACAAGTGGGAATGATCTGAGCCTATCAGGATCAGCGGCCGGGCTTGGACAAAGTCCGGTAAGGGTAGGCCTCGTAAGTGGGAATACTCCCTCTGCAGGTCAGAGGCGGGACAGGAATGCTCAGCCAAGTTGAGGACAGGAGCAGTAAAGGCATTGGCTATAAGGAATTTGATTTTCTTCTGGCTCACTGGGGAGATTGAACAGGAGATTGTCTCACCACTTATGGGAATCACCTCATGACGCACAGTTCTGAGATTCAGGACCTCTTCTGGTCCTTTTAGTTGCAGCTGGGACACTGCAGAGGTTAGGATGATCGTTCTTTCTGAACCATCGTCAAGTATGGCATATGTCTTCAGCCTCTGCCGGCCATTGATCAAGAAAATTGGGACTACCTTCAACATCACACGGGGAGATCTGTTTGGCTGATCCATGTACAGAGTGTCTGCAGAACAAGGT
Organism: Eleginops maclovinus; assembly: GCF_036324505.1. NCBI lineage: Eukaryota > Metazoa > Chordata > Actinopteri > Perciformes > Eleginopidae > Eleginops > Eleginops maclovinus. The sequence continues at coordinate 8,628,364 of NC_086349.1, read as the reverse complement.
GCACGGACGAGCAGATTGAGGGTGTTTCCCGTTGCTGATTTCTCTGAGCCATGGGGGCCTTTAGATGTTGACGGTTGAGGTATGATGTTATGCAGGATGGTGAGATGCAACTCTTTGCAGACATTGCAAGGCTTTTTGAGGGTGCAATTATCTGGCTTATGACAGCGGGCACATCTGTAGCAACGATCATTCCTCTCTATCCAGGTTCTCAGTTGTGACGGGCTAAATTCTTTAACTTTCGGGCAAGTTCCCAGGAAGTGTTCCTTGTTGTTACAGTATGGACAAAAAGGTTGGAACTTGGGTTTCCCATGGATTGTCATCCCCCTTCCATGGCTTGGTTGAACATCAGGCTGGCTCTCCACAGTGGCGGTGTTGCTCAGGTACATCGTGGTCGGCGTCGCCCTTCTCCCCAGGTTCTTCTGGACTGGCTCTCGTCTCTCCACTGACGCAGGTCCCGAGACTTGTTGGGCAATACTCTTGGCCCGGGCTTTAACCTTGAGCCATGCTGAAAAATCTTCCAAGGTGTATGATTGTTCTGAACCCTCTTTCAAGATGCCACGAAGCAAACAGTGCTCAATGAAACTGTCTCGGTTTTGAATGGGGAGCTTGGCAAGAAGCCTGTCTACGTGAGAGCCACACCGTAACTCACTTCCGTCTGCACCTTCCACTGACCTCAGCATGCCAATCAATGAATGTACAGAAAGAGCGAAGTCCTGGAAAGCGTTGCTGTCACCAAGTCTGACAGGTGGTGAATTGAGGATGCTAGCTATTTCACTTTGGACCAACTGCCGTGGCTGGCCATACTTTGCCTTAAGGGCAGCAAGAGCGGAAGTGTAGGGAGTTGAGGCGTGCATATAGGACTTTGCCAGTTTGTATGCACTTGGCAGCCTCAAGTGATCCATAAGGACCTGAAACTTGTACTGTTCAGAAAGGTGAGCGTGGATATCTAAGAGATTCTCCAACGCCATGGTAAGCAGAACAAAGTCACTTTCCTTTCCGCTCTCAAAATAAGGCAATCTTGGCTTCGGGATGCCAAAGGCAGTCGCTACTAAAAGCTCCATTATACTAGCGCCCTCTGATACCCTCTCAATGGGGTTAGGCAAGGAAAGAGGTGCAGGTTTCTCACGAACCGGATCTGAAGGCCTCTGACTCCTGGCCGGACGAGGTGCGGTCAGCGCTATGTGGTGAAACAAAGGAGGTGATGGAGCCGCATGCTCGGGACTGGAAGTCTGAAGTAATGTGTGACTCTCAGCAGTAGGATCAGAAGTTGCTGCTTGACTCACAGCATCTACAGGTAGACTCACAGCTGGAGGTAAGTGGTGGTACGAAAGAGATTGTTCACTCACTGGAACTTGATAGGAGACCGATGTCTGAGGAACCTCAGGGGGAGCCTGCTGCTCGGAGAACAGATCAACAGGTTCAGCTGAATCCAGGACTCTGGAGCTCAGGGAAAAAGGAGCAAGCACTTGAGGTGGGTCATTCACACTGGACATAGCTGGCGGAGCGGGTGGATGTTCTGTGGTCATTCCTACATCCCCAGTGAAGGATGTGATTAATCGAGCCTCTTCCAGTTCTCTTCGGACTTTCCGTAGTCGTCGCTGTAGAGTAAGAGACCGGGTCATCCTCTCTCTCTCCTTCAAAGCTTCTTGTGCTCGCCTATCCAGTTCTTGTGCCCGTTCATCTATAGCTTGTTCCTCCTCAATCTGACGCTGTATCTCCTGCAGTTCTCCAAGTTTCCTCCTCTCATCGACCATGGCCGCCTGTTGTGGGGTGAGCTCCACCTGTTGGCTCCTGCGTGAGCTTCGGGAGCTTCCACTAGCATAAGTGGAGCTAGAAGAGAAGGCCGTCTTCGACCTTGGTGGTGGCTCACGCTTGTCGCTCTTGCCCCTGGATCTGCCAGGTCTCACATCTCTCAGGTGGATCGGAGCAGATGCTGGCTGTGTAGCTGGCTGTGGAGCGGGCAGTGGAGCGGGCAGGGGAGCGGGCAGTGGAGCGGGCTGAAGAGCTGCTGATTCAAGCTGGACATAGTCGTGGGTAACTTCATAGTCCTCTTCTTCTTCCTCCTCGACTGTCGTCTCTTCCTCCTCCACTCCTCGTTCCTCAGCGGCTGTGTTCTCTCTCAGCGTCTGATCAGGGTTTTCATGGTCATCCGCCTGGACATCAACAGCACCTGGGGGTGGAGGCGGCAGTACGGCTGCTTGGCTGTGACGAGGGAGGCTTTTGGGCTGGCTGGAGAGTTTCCCATCAGGATCCAGGAAGCCATAGCGGTCAGGTGGACGTCTCTCTCGTGTAGGTCTGGATACCGTCCCCTCACTTCTGGTTCCAGCTTGGGGGGCCTTCTCTGGCAACGTCAACTCTCTTGACTCCTTACCGTTGCCTGCCATAGTATCACTCACTCAGTATCCGGCTCGAAGGACCATTGAAGGAACTGTAGGGGTGATTTGGTTCGGGGAGAGTGAGTGTGGCGAGCAGACAGGGTCTCGGTCAGAAGACCCAAAGGGCAAGGATGCAATGAGGCAAGGAGAAGGCAGGGTTTAATGCAAGAACCAGTATTTATTTTCCCTTTTGGTCTTGATTATTTTGTGTGCTGCATGAGAAAACAAAGAAACAATACAACTACAATTAAATAACGAAGTGGTCAATCAAACAGAGAAACCAACAATCATGTGCAAATACACAATTCAGAACTAAACAGCAAAGGCAACGAACAAGCAACAATCATGTGTGAATACGCAATCCACAACTAAACAGCAAAGTAACAAACAAGCAACAAACAATTCCCACATGGCTCCTAGCACATGTCTGAGAACAAAGGGATCAGCAAACTACCACAAAGGCATACAAATGAAACAATAAACAATGAATTGACCACTCACGTTAACTTGAAGACGCACACTTCAGGATATGTGGAGGAAACTCAGGACACAGGGTTAAATTGGTGTGCTGGCAGGGAGTGCAAAGGATGAACTAAAGGGTGAGCAGGCTATTTATAGTCTCCGCCCCTTAGCTGGCAGGTGGAGTGGGATTCAGTTTGGCAGATTCACCATATTAGAAAGATAACTGAAAAAAAAGGACGAAAATCCAGGGAGTCTTTTCAACATCTCTCTAACCTTTTCCTGGATAGACAGGACCATGGCATCTCTGATGGAGCAAGAGAAGGTGACCGGATGGTGCACAGAGGACAAAGCGTTGGAGACTCTGTCCAAAACACACTTAGTAACACCAACAGCCATTTGACTGAGCTTCTGCGAGGGCATGTTGAGAAAGGTGCTTCGAGGAGGTGACCAGAAGCCTTGTAGGACTTTTGGTACCACCTGCAACACCACATCTCCTGGGCCGAGCAGTTTGGAGCTTGGGGCTGACTGCAGTCGCTGTGTCAGTGTCCTGCCGTACTCCAGAGCCAAGTTCATCAGCTTTGGGTTACGAAAACAAGCAGGGATGTCATCTGGAGACATGAGCAGCTTTCTAGCTTCAAATACGATGTCTCGCATTTTCATGCTGTTGATCACCTCCCACAACAGGTTGAGAAGAGGCTTTGCAACATCTTCATCATGGTCCTCTATTTCAAAGTCCCAGAGCTGCACTCTCAGTGAGCTTTTGCTTTGTTCTTGCAGCAGGTCTGTCATGTCATCGACAGTCACCTCAGATGGGATCACGCCTTTCTGCTGAAGCCGCAAAAGTTCAATCACCAGTGCGATCTTGGTCTTGTAAGAGCTGATATGCCAGCAGATTTGCAGAGCCCGCTCATATACGGGAGTGTCGAACAACACTCTGATGGGTCTGTATATGCCTGTGCTTCCTTCAAGGAAATCCATGGACATTTTGTTGCTTGATTTCTGAAAACTCTCGCTGACTGTTGAACCATCCTGGATAGAAGCAGGGGTAACAGAGCGTGGAGTAGTTGGAGCCGTAGAAGAGTTGGATTGAAGCCCAACTGCAGATGCAAATGGTACTTCCACCGAGCTTACAAGGGCAGTAGGATCATCACTTGGTGTCAGAGGAGTAGGTGAAGGAGAAGAGACAGGTTCTTGAACTGGTTCTCTGTCTTCCTCCAGACCAAGCTCCTTATTTAAATCCCCAGCCAGAGTGTAAATGGTCTCTGCACCATCCACTACATCTTCAAGCTGGCTGAAGTTCCTTTCATTACTTGAATTTTCAAGCACATGGGTATTGCTCTGAGGCTCAAACAGTTCACATACATCGCTCGCTGCAGCATCAACAATGGTGTTCAGTATTTGTGCTGCAAAGGAGTTAAGCTCCCTCCTCCGGTTGTCTTGAACTGGGTACATCTCTCTAACCTTATCCTGGATAGACAGGACCATGGCATCTCTGATGGAGCAAGAGAAGGTGACCGGATGGTGCACAGAGGACAAAGCAGTGGAGACTCTGTCCAAAACACACTTAGTAACACCAACAGCCATTTGACTGAGCTTCTGCGAGGGCATGTTGAGAAAGGTGCTTCGAGGAGGTGACCAGAAGCCTTGTAAGACTTTTGGTACCACCTGCAACACAACATCTCGTGGGCCGAGCAGTTTGGATCTGGGGGTAGACTGCAGTCGCTGTGTCAGTGTCCTGCCGTACTCCTGAGCCAAGTTCATCAGCTTTGGGTTACGAAAACAAGCAGGGATGTCATCTGGGGACATGAGCAGCCTTCTGGCTTCAAATACGATGTCTCGCATTTTCATGCTGTTGATCACCTCCCACAACAGATTGAGAAGAGGCTTTGCAACATCTTCATCACGGTCCTCTAGTTCAAAGTCCCAGAGCTGCACTCTCAGTGAGCTTTTGCTTTGTTCTTGCAGCAGGTCTGTCATGTCATCGACAGTCACCTCAGATGGGATCATGCCTTTTTGCTGAAGCCGCAAAAGTTCAATCACCAGTGCGATCTTGGTCTTGTAAGAGCTGATATGCCAGCAGATCTGCAGAGCGCGCTCATATACGGGAGTGTCAAACAACACCCTGATGGGTCGGTAGATACCTGTGTTTCCTTCAAGGAAATCCATGGACATTTTGTTGCTGGATTTCTGAAAACACTTGCTGACTGTTGAACAATCCTGGATAGAAGCAGGGATTACAGAGTGTGGAGTTGGTAGAGCCATAGGAGAGTTGCCTCTTCCTACTTCAGTGGTCTCCATTGATACGCTGTTGCCATACATCAGAGTACAGAACAGACTTAAAAACACAATTACAATGATAGACTGGGGAGTACTCAAGCACAGTTGATCAGTTGATCACACAGACAGAAGTGAACAGTGTGTATTCAGGTGGCTGAATGCTGCTGAATGTGGCTGGAATGAAGAAGGACTCCGACTCCTTATCTCAAAAATTCTGGAACCCTAGAATCTCGTAACCGTTGGTTTGGAACTCTTGTCTTGTGGAACTTGTTTTTTTGCTAAATCTACTGCGTGACAACCTTTTTAGTTTGTGAATCCTTTGAATCCACCAACAAGCATTTTCATACAAAGTTTATTAGCAATGAAACTGACTGAAAAAAAAGTGATTTTGTTGCAGTTATTTCTTTATGTTTAGTAGTTAAACATTTGTTGCAAACATTTCCAACTTTGTTTCAGCCAACTACAAATACACCAATAAAAAACACACAAACAGATTTTCCGGGTTCAGATTTGATATCTGCACTTTAAACGTTTTTTTCTTTCTCACTGGCGGATTCACAAAAGTGAACTGAAAGTGTAGTGTCTAACTAAGACCTTATCAGAAAAAAAGTTATAAACGCAGATTTTCTTAGCCAGTTGTACCTCCCTTATTGCCAACTCTTTTCATCTTCCTTCTGAAACCCCAATCGTTACCTTAAATCTCCAGTCTTCCATTTTCGGTAAGTAAAGCTTTAATTGATTAAAGGTATAACGTGGCATGAGAAGAAAATGCCCAAGTGAAGTACAAGTACCTCGAGTTTGTATCAAAGTAGAGAAACAAAATACAGCAAATGCACTTTAGGTCCTGTCCACCACTGACACTGACTGAGGTTAATTGAGGAGACATCTGTAACCTCTCAACTACATGTTTTTCATGTATTTACTGCTGAAGTTTTTCATTTCCCTCCCAGAATGAAGCAGAGAAGGTGGTGGTGGTCATCATGGACAAAGAGCATCACCCAGTAGAGAGATTTGTGTTTGAGATTTCCCAACCTCCACTACTGTCCATCAGGTTTTTCCCTTTCTTGTCTTTTGTTTTAAATCACAAGTCTGTATAAATACAATGCTCCAAGTTTCTGATATATGTTAAGGCTGGTCCTGGTCACTAACCGGCAGTTTTTTTTGTTGTTGTTTCAGCTCAGACACTTTACTGTCACATGTGGAGCAGCTGCTGAGGGCGTTCATCCTAAAGATCAGTGTGTGTGATGCTGTCTTAAACAATAACCCACCAGGTAACGTCACTAATGATCACATAAAGAGAAGCATTCTATGAAGATTTTTAGAAGTAATTTGCTCTGATGTCCTGACACAACTCAGCCCAGCTACAGAGTCTCCACACCAGAGGTTACCAAAATACAGTCTTTTTTAGGGATGCACCGGAACCTGATTTTTAAGATCCTGCCGGATACCGGATCCACTGCTTAAGATACTGCCGGAACCGGAACCGGAACCGGATCCTACTCGGATCATCAGCTAGTACATTATAATGCAGTGAAAACCACTTTACAGTTCATTACTTCATTTCCTTTCCTTAACAGATGAAACATACGCAATAACTTCTAACATTATCTATTTTATTTCAATAGTTACTTGGAACACACCGCTGAAATGTGCAGCTTAACGTCATTTGTGTACAGGCTTATTGTTCAACTTCTGTTCAATCCAAAGAACAAAGAAAGAGAGCAAAAAATTAGATTATTTATTACTAAAGAGAATGAGGCCTGTCATAAACAGCAAGCCATAAAGTGCTCTTTGAAAAGTAAAAGAAAAGAGTAAAAAGAATCCAACATAGGCCTACTGCTTTTACAAACTAAAATATAGCAAATGTAGCACATGTATAACTCTTGGATACAAAATGTTAATAGGCCTGGTAAATGTAATGAAAAAAGATGTAGGCTAATAGTAGCCTATTAACTGCAGACTGATTTTTTTTTCTCAGAAAAAAAAACACTGGGAATCTTGATAATCATGAATGCTCATGGAACAGGCTATTTCACTTTTCAAGCACATAATTGTAGGCTTAATTAGAACATTAAACAAAGTGTGGCACAAAAAACTCGAACCTACTCTATATTATGAACAACTTCTATAGCTAGCTTTCACAGAAAATGAGCGTTTCCTTTCAGAAAAACAAGACGCTCTGCATTTATCGGCGACAGCCGGTTGCGCGTGTGAGAACGGATGTCTCCAGCGGTGCTGAAAAGTCGTTCACTGGGTACAGAGGTTGGTGGTGGGCAGAGATAAACTTTGGCCGTTTTTGACAGCAGTGGAAAGCGCTGCTGATTGCCTCTCCACCACTGAAGCGGGTCTTCGGTTAGAGGAATCAGTGGCTCGCTGTAAAAAACGCTGACCTCTGTTTCGGCGCTCAGTGTGGCTGTCTCACACTCGGTGTTGCTGCGGAACAGATCGTCCCAGTTGCTCCAGATACCTGAACAGTGTCGTTTCGCTCGGCCTGTCGCCCCCTCTGTCTCAGCCTGGTCAGATGGCGCTAGCCTCGCACGCGAGTCTTGATCTGATTCGGATATGCGGGAGACAGCCTCCTGCACAAGTAACTTTGATCGGCACTGGAGTGTGTCATTCATCCAAAATTTGGTTTTATATCTCGGATCAAGACTTGTTGCCACAATGAACGCAGCGTTGCCCTCAAGTCCCTCAAATCTGTCTCGCAGGGACGTCAGCATGCGCTCTTTCATCTGTTTAATTCCACTGCTGTCGTTTTCATTGTGAATGAAGCGCTTCAGCATCATCACAGCTGGCAGGACTGTTGATATGCATGCATTTTCTGCACTTATTTCCCTTGTCAACTCCTCGAAAGGCCTGAGCACACTGAGCACATCTTCCATCAGAGTCCACCTCTGAGCATGAATATGTTGCATGCTCTCCGTCTCTGACACATAGAGGTTTATGGCACGCTTCTGTTCCACCAAGCGATTGCACATCAGATAGGTAGAATTCCACCGTGTCACTACGTCCTGGATTAATAGGTGATGTGGTAGCCCCAACTCCTGCTGAAGAGCTGACAGCCTTGATTTCGCGCTTGAAGAGTGTTTAAAGTGGCCTACTGTTTTCCTGCCCAGTGCGAGCATGTCAGAGATACTTTTTTGGGATAGAAGGCTTTCGTGTATGCACAGCTGGAGCGTGTGTGCGAAGCAGCCAGCACTGGGAATGCCAGCTTCGGACATGGCTTTGCGCATATTCGCAGCGTTGTCCCTCAGGACCAGGTGACATTTGTTGACAGGTATGTCCCACGCTTTCATAATGCCTTGCAGTGCGTTTGCGATGTTAATAGCTGTGTGTCTTCCATCGAATGCCTCGCATTGTAGGATAGCAGTCACGCGGTTGAAATGATCATCAATCCAATGTGATGTTACGCTCAAATATGACTGAGTGGTGTATTCGCAAGTCCATGTGTCACATGTAAATGAAAAGGCCTGCGCTTCCTTGACATGCGCTCGTATACGGGAAGCTACCGTTTCATACATTTCAGGAATTATTTTATCAGCAAAGAAACGCCGTGAGGGGAGTTTGTAACGAGGCTCAAGCAATTGCACTAGCTCGGTGAACCCAGTGTCTTCCACAATGCTGTATGGTTGCAAATCAACAGCTATCATTTTACCGATTGCGGCATGTATGGCATTGGCTTTTGGGTTGTCTGAAGCCCACGGTTTGTTTGGTACAGGGCTAGTGAAGTTGGTAATAGTGGTCTGAGTACCACTCTGTGACTGTGCTGCTGTGGTACCTGTAGCCTCACTGACGTTAGACTCGGCCTTGCACAACTCATACTCCGTTGGATGCTTTGCACGGAGATGTTTAAACAGCGGAGATGTTGAGTAGTGTCTAGTGTCTTTACCTCCACGAGCCAAATTTGTACTGCAAAGCTTGCATATCGCGCGACTTGAATCTCCCTCTTTCAGTTCAAAGTACTGCCATACAGCACTTTTTCGGCTCAATGCATCCATTTCCGCCGACGACTGCTAGCACAATGGAGGTTATCTTCTTTAAACATTTAACGACGTAATCACGTTGTGCGTACGTGCTGTAGGATCCGGTCCGGTTGGGGCACCGGGTCCGGCAGTAACCGGACCTCGTCAAAAACGCCACTATCCGGCAAAACCGGACCCCGGATCCTGGATCCGGTGCATCCCTAGTCTTTTTAGAGGTGCAACATTATTATTACTTTTTTTATCAAAGCATCTGCAATTGAGAAGGAAGACAAGTTAAATTGCAAATGATTTGAAATGATGCAGTGAAGCAATAAATAGATCATAGGTGAGCTTTTTAGGAGACCTGAGGAGAATAATTTGCCTTTAAGGCATAGTTCAGGGTTTTAAATTGTCTTATCAAATCCTTCAAAAGTAATACCTACTCTGAAAACGAGATTTATTGGACAAGCACACATTAAAGTAAGCAACGACTAGACATTTAGAAAATTAGAAGGGAACCAAGCATTTAATGACAGTCTGTGAGACCCTATGACACATAACATTGATGATTAAGTAGAAGTACAGTAGTACAAAGTCATTTTTTTAACCTGTTTTCTGTCACAGGGTGTTCATTTACAGTGCTGGTACACACCAGAGATGCTGCTACACGCAACATGGAGAAGGTTCAAGTCATTAAGGTGAGGCTTTTAAAAAAAACTAAAAACTTAAACTTTGTTTTCCTTGCACCCCCTCACGGTCAAATCTTGATGAATTTAAGTTTCAACAATACATCCATTTTCAAATTCATATGCAGCCTATGCAGTTTGATCCAAGTTTCATTATCCAGTTGGATACTCACTTCTTCACAAACACATGCATTTTGTTTCAACTATAACAATTTAAAATATAAACTATAACACCCCTTGTTATGCAATACCAATTATGTGCAATATATATAAACATATGCCGTTAATAACTGTGCAATATATATATATATATATATATATATATATACAGTGGGGCAAAAAAGTATTTAGTCAGCCACCAATTGTGCAAGCTCTCCCATTTAAAAAGATGAGAGAGGCCTGTAATTGTTATCATAGGTATACCTCAACTATGAGAGACAGAATGAGAAAAAACAATCCAGGAAATCACATTGTAGGATTTTTAAAGAATTTATTTTCAAATTATTGTGGAAAATAAGTATTTGGTCAATAACAAAAGTTCATCTCAATACTTTGTTATATACCCTTTGTTGGCAATGACAGAGGTCAAACGTTTTCTGTAAGTCTTCACAAGGTTTTCACACACTGTTGCTGGTATTTTGGCCCATTCCTCCATGCAGATCTCCTCTAAAGCAGTGATGTTTTGGGGCTGTCGCTGGGCAACACGGACTTTCAACTCCCTCCAAAGATTTTCTATGGGGTTGAGATCTGGAGACTGGCTAGGCCACTCCAGGACCTTGAAATGCTTCTTACGAAGCCACTCCTTCGTTGCCCTGGCGGTGTGTTTGGGATCATTGTCATGCTGAAAGACCCAGCCACGCTTCATCTTCAGTGCCCTTGCTGATGGAAGGAGGTTTTCACTCAAAATCTCACGATACATGGCCCCATTCATTCTTTCCTTTACACGGATCAGTCGTCCTGGTCCCTTTGCAGAAAAACAGCCCTAAAGCATGATATTTCCACCCCCATGCTTCACAGTAGGTATGGTGTTCTTTGGATGCAACTCTGCATTCTTTCTCCTCCAAACACGACGAGTTCAGTTTTTACCAAAAAGTTCTATTTTGGTTTCATCTGACCATATGACATTCTCCCAATCCTCTTCTGGATCATCCAAATGCCCTCTAGCAAACTTCAGACGGGCCTGGACATGTACTGGCTTAAGCAGGGGGACACGTCTGGAACTACAGGATTTAAGTCCCTGGCGGCGTAGTGTGTTACTGATGGTAGCCTCTGTTACTTTGGTCCCAGCTCTCTGCAGGTCATTCACTAGGTCCCCCCGTGTGGTTCTGGGATTTTTGCTCACCGTTCTTGTGATCAATTTGACCCCACGGGGTGAGATCTTGCGTGGAGCCCCAGATGGAGGGAGATTAGCAGTGGTCTTGTATGTCTTCCATTTTCTAATAATTGCTCCCACAGTTGATTTCTTCACACCAAGCTGCTTACCTATTGCAGATTCAGTTTTCCCAGCCTGGTGCAGGTCTACAATTTAGTCTCTGGTCTCCTTTGACAGCTCTTTGGTCTTGGCCATAGTGGAGTTTGGAGTATGACTGTTTGAGGTTGTGGACAGGTGTCTTTTTTACTGATAACGAGTTCAAAAAGGTGCCATTAATACAGGTAACGAGTGGAGGACAGAGGAGTCTCTTAAAGAAGAAGTTACAGGTCTGTGAGAGCCAGAAATCTTGCTTGTTTGTAGGTGACCAAATACTTATTTTACCGAGGAATTTAACAATTAATTCATTAAAAATCCTACAATGTGATTTCCTGGATTGTTTCCCCCATTCTGTCTCTCATAGTTGAAGTATACCTATGATGAAAATTACAGGCCTCTCTCATCTTTTTAAATGGGAGAACTTTCACAATTGGTGGCTGACTAAATACTTTTTTGCCCCACTGTACATACATACATACATACATACATACATACCTGGCTGCTATATGTGAGAACTGTTACAGGATGTCTGTTTTGTAACTTTTGTAGCTGTTGTTGGCTCTTTTTTTGCTATAACAAATGCAAATTTCCCCTCTGTGGGACAAATACAGGTATTCTGATTCTGATAGACAAATGCTTTGGTTATATTATCCCTGTAACATAAATGGCAAAAAAGCATTTTGAATCAAAACGTTTATAAACAGATGTTGTAATATAATTGTACAGTTGTTAAATGCCACCCATATTAACTTTTTTATTCATCATGAATTTAAAAAAAGTAAAGTATTCCTTAACTTATGATGTGAGACTGAATAGTAATAGAACAGTCTGAATCTGTTTACTTTTTGTTAGGATTACAATATCCTCTATTAATATGTAAACACTAAACAATTCAAAAAATGATCTGCCTGTCACATTTCCCTCTTCAGGATTTTCCATGGATAGTGGCTGATGAGCAGGAGGTCCACATGCAGGAGCCGAGACTCATCCCGCTGAAGACCATGACATCCGACATAGTAAAAGTAATTACCCCTCTCAATCAGTGTATCTGCTTTAAGCTTATAGTTATGCTTGGTCGAGTTGTCATAATGTCAGGTTGAATTTCCCCCAATTGCTCCTATTTTATTTTTTGATTGTTCTCTGTCTTTTACAGATGCAGCTCTACGTGGAAGAGAGAGCTCAGAAAACGTAGGCCTGGGATGATGTTAACCCATGATAAGAATTTAAAACACAGTCTATCACAGCTGGAAACTGTCTAAAAGAAGACTTCTATATGTAAACGAGCTTTGAGGGGTCGCAAAGACTACAGGCGCTATATAAATGACTCCCATTTGCCATTTCATGATCATCATAAAGAAACATAGAGCAAATACACTGACATTTTATTCAGAAAACTTGTTCAGAGACTGATTGGATCTGATGCCACATAAATATGCATGAATGTGGTTATGAATTGTGTTTGTTAGTTTCCACGCACATCTTTAATGTGACATTATGATCAAAAAGTAACTGTCACACCATGACGATAAAATCCCAGGGAAGAAGGATAACCCCAGTACAACAAATATCACCAGCATCATCTACTGACAACAGGTATCAGATTAACCCTCAGCTGTGGTGCATCCTCACTGTTTCTCTTCGTTTTTCCCAAAGCTGCCTAGAGATTATCTTTTCCCCTACACAGGGAACATTGTAAGACTTTCATATTCCACTATAATGTCCCACTGACTCATAGCAGGTCTGTGCATGGTATCTACAGTATGATAGATGGGAGAGGGATGCAGTGGGAGAGTCTTTGAGGGCTTCCTACGCAGTAACTGGGACCTTGGTGTGTTTACCCGTGCAACCAGTGTTTTTTTTTACCCATTCTTATGTGTCAAAGTTGTTGTAAATGTTGTGATAAAGGAACAGTTATAACTGCAGAAAAATATGTGAATTAATAGTATAAAATATTACATGGTGATAAAATATGTTTTCAAAGCACCACCTTGAGCAAGATAGTTTTAGGATGATTCTTGCTAAAACGTTTTTACTATATGGAATAACACTTGATGAGACAGAAGAAATTGTGGAGACAATGGCAGCAGCATGTTGAATGCTCACACGCTTTCTATACAATGCTGATGGATTTGAAGTATGCAACGGTTGCTGCTGTCACTTATTACCTTTTTAAGTGCATTTAGACATAACTCCTAAAGGTAACCTGATACTTAAAATGTGTCTAAATACATTATAAACTTATATTCAACTTTCAATGTCATGTATAGAAGGTTATTAAAATATGTTCATGAGATAAACTAAATTCTAACAAGATTGGTGTTTTGCTTTCCAGTCATTGTTTGTTTGCCTACTTTAATGTTCAAAAAGCTATTTTTTTTTTATCTCATACTGCCTGTGCTGCAGCACCTCTTTTCACCCTCACCCAACTTTGGGATTTGAGCCTCTGCAGACCATTTACATGCACCAGAACCTATATCAAACACCAAAAAGTATAATAGGACAGCTGGTTTGAGCTTTCCTCAGTAAAAAAAAGGTTGGATATGTTGCAGATTCACATTTTTATAGACAGGCATAATACATTTTTCTTCATTTTCTTTCCCTCCGCAATTCACTGCAAACACTTATACATAAAACACTTGACATTTTTGGTATACTTTATATTGAAAAGCGAATTTTCCATAATGTTACTTTAAGACTGCTTAACCGTAATGCCCCTGTTGTACCTCTTGTGTATTAACAGAGATCCCTCAAGTGTTGCCCTTTTTCACTCAGAATGTACAGCCTTGTGGTTTTTTTCACAAAAAAGGTCTATTAGGTAAGTAAGTCATTATTGGAGCAATGCTTACAATGCAACTCACAGATAACTTGAAAATCCACCCTGCCATCAATTTAGAGTGTAAAGTATGGCGCAGTAAGCTCCATTATCTTGTTATGACTCTGAAGGTCTCTGCTCCACCGACACTCCTGCTGACCTTTGGTACAGGGCACAGGACAACGCTGAGGCAACAGAAATAAACAGAAGAGCTGAGTTGATCCTCCACATGTTTGTAACCTGATCTGGAAAACCAAAAACAAAAGTGTGATTACTTAACTTCAATTTTGCTCCATGGATTATTTTGTTCAAAACTACTACGTTTAAAAGTCAATGGTAGTACAATGTTCTCCTTTATCAGGTCGCTCATTCCCACTTCCTACTTCCTGCCGGCTTGGTTGACTCTTGATATAAATCCAGTGGATAGTTTGCTTCAAGGTGAGTTTTATTTCCTCTGACGTCCACATTGTTACAGTTTGTTTTTTAAACCATGTATGTGCATGTCATCAGTAAAAACGTTAATGTCATATGATCTGCAGGACTGGTAGCTGCATGTGGGATCTCTGTTCTTTGCTCCTTCATAAGACTGCACTTATTTCTAGAAGAAGAGAGGTAAAGACTCTTAATAGATCTGTTTTTGTTCATTTACTGCTTGTAAGATTTGGACTATTAACATTCAAATATTATATTTAGTGCTTGTACAGATCATGTATAGTTTAGTTTTATTTCTTACTTGATTTGCTTTCTTATATTGTATAGTTGCATTGATAAAAATGATAAAGAAACTATCAAGAGGACACCGAGCCATCAAAGCAAAACTAAACCTGGACTTTTTGGGATGCTCCACTTCCTGTTTGTGACTGGGATGCTGGCTGTGGTGGGCTCTCGTGTTGCCTCCCTTGTGGTACTGGAGTTTTGTCTTCGAGCTGTGTCTGGACTGTTTACAGCGGGGCCGGTAAGAAACTAATTATGTGATTTTTTAAATGTGCTTAAGATTTTCCAGTTGCTTTTACTGCTAAATAATGCAGTGGAGACACTACAAGTAAATAAGGTACAAAAGATAAACAAATAACTATCACTATTAAACTTCTCTAGTTGTTTACTTACATTAGGACATTTTTTTGTATAACCACCTGAAAGTGTATGTTAAGAGGCATAATCTTATTCAAATTATGCTCATTTGCATATGATTGATATTCAAAGCAGGAATCTGAGCATTGGATAAAGCAAAGCTGAAAATACTACATATTAGACTCAAAGGTTTTTTTAACAGAAGGAATTTTGTAGATATCTTATTAAAACTTAATTAATCCGAACATACTGTCAACAGCCATAAAACAAAAATACACTCTGCCATAGGAATTCTTTTGGAAAACAATGTTGTGTATCAGGCTATGCTAAAAATCTTTGGATTACAATTAGGATTACATTTTGGAAGTTTGGTATGTAAATGGAGATTTCTGTCTCATTTTTGGAAGGCGTCCTGAAAAGAGATTTCTTGTAAAATTCCATACATTTTCCAGGACATACAGGTGAATATTAAAATATATACAGTGGGGCAAAAAAGTATTTAGTCAGCCACCAATTGTGCAAGTTCTCCCATTTAAAAAGATGAGAGAGGCCTGTCATTTTTATCATAGGTATACCTCAACTATGAGAGACAAAATGAGAAAAGAAATCCAGGAAATCACATTGTAGGATTTTTAAAGAATTTATTTTCAAATGATTGTGGAAAATAAGTATTTGGTCGATAACAAAAGTTCATCTCAATACTTTGTTATATACCCTTTGTTGGCAATGACAGAGGTCAAACGTTTTCTGTAAGTCTTCACAAGGTTTTCACACACTGTTGCTGGTATTTTGGCCCATTCCTCCATGCAGATCTCCTCTAAAGCAGTGATGTTTTGGGGCTGTCGCTGGGCAACACGGACTTACAACTCCCTCCAAAGATTTTCTATGGGGTTGAGATCTGGAGACTGGCTAGGCCACTCCAGGACCTTGAAATGCTTCTTACGAAGCCACTCCTTCGTTGCCCTGGCGGTGTGTTTGGGATCATTGTCATGCTGAAAGACCCAGCCACGCTTCATCTTCAGTGCCCTTGCTGATGGAAGGAGGTTTTCACTCACAATCTCACGATACATGGCCCCATTCATTCTTTCCTTTACACGGATCAGTCGTCCTGGTCCCTTTGCAGAAAAACAGCCCCAAAGCATGATGTTTCCACCCCCATGCTTCACAGTAGGTATGGTGTTCTTTGGATGCAACTCTGCATTCTTTCTCCTCCAAACACGACGAGTTCAGTTTTTACCAAAAAGTTCTATTTTGGTTTCATCTGACCATATGACATTCTCCCAATCCTCTTCTGGATCATCCAAATGCCCTCTAGCAAACTCCAGACGGGCCTGGACATGTACTGGCTTAAGCAGGGGGACACGTCTGGAACTGCAGGATTTAAGTCCCTGGTGGCGTAGTGTGTTACTGATGGTAGCCTCTGTTACTTTGGTCCCAGCTCTCTGCAGGTCATTCACTAGGTCCCCCCGTGTGGTTCTGGGATTTTTGCTCACCGTTCTTGTGATCATTTTGACCCCACGGGGTGAGATCTTGCGTGGAGCCCCAGATCGAGGGAGATTAGCAGTGGTCTTGTATGTCTTCCATTTTCTAATAATTGCTCCCACAGTTGATTTCTTCACACCAAGCTGCTTACCTATTGCAGATTCAGTTTTCCCAGCCTGGTGCAGGTCTACAATTTTGTCTCTGGTCTCCTTTGACAGCTCTTTGGTCTTGGCCATAGTGGAGTTTGGAGTATGACTGTTTGAGGTTGTGGACAGGTGTCTTTTATACTGATAACGAGTTCAAAAAGGTGCCATTAATACAGGTAACGAGTGGAGGACAGAGGAGCCTCTTAAAGAAGAAGTTACAGGTCTGTGAGAGCCAGAAATCTTGCTTGTTTGTAGGTGACCAAATACTTATTTTACCGAGGAATTTACCAATTAATTCATTAAAAATCCTACAATGTGATTTCCTGGATTTCTTTTTCCTCATTTTGTCTCTCATAGTTGAGGTTTACCTATGATAAAAATTACAGGCCTCTCTCATCTTTTTAAATGGGAGAACTTGCACAATTGGTGGCTGACTAAATACTTTTTTGCCCCACTGTATATACTTAAAGATACTACCATGAAGCTCTAGTTTCTTGTCACTTGTGGCCCTAATACAGTTACTGAAATGTTGTGTTAAATTTGAGGCATTATCTAATACTAAGATACTAAGATTAGGGCGGTGGTGGCAAAGTCCTTAAGGACTTGACTTTGGGAACCGGAAGGTCAATGGTTCAAGTCCCCGAAAGACCACGTGCTACCGAGGTGTCCCTGAGCAAGGCACCGTTCCCTATACTGCTCCCCGGGCGCCATACATATGGATGCCTAAGCTCCTAACACAAGGATGGGTCAATTGCAGCATGTAAATGTCCCCTCTGTGGTACGATTAAGGTTCCTTCTTCTTTTTGTTTCTATAACTGTTGGTGAAGTAATGAAAAATGTACAGACCCAAATAAACAACAGCGGTCAGAAAACTACTCCAAGTGTTTTAAGACTAAATTGACTAGTGCACCTTTACTGTTTCTCCTGAAATGTATGCCATCATGATGACTCTGTCATCACAATCACCTATCATCTCACTTGATGCATCCATTACTTCTGTTCATATGCTTCTTCATTCCCCAGGAGTCTAGTAAATTTGTGCAGCAGCTGCTCGTGCAGAGCCAGTTCCCTCTTGGCTGTGCCCTGACATGCAGTTTGCACTTTCTACACGAGGGGGCGCCGCAGCGCTGGTTGTGTCTGCTGCTGGCGGCTGCATTCAGCTGGTTTCTGTCCCTGCAGGCCACCCGGCTGCTGCAGCATGTCACGGCTCTGTATAAACTGCACAGCTCACAGCGCTACTGCGGCATCTGCATTGGCCTCCTCTCATCCGGCCGCTGTGTGTTGCCCATGCTGTGCAGGGCCATGATCATCACCTTCTCTGTGGCTGTGGTGGCCGCCATATTCATCATCAATCAACAATTCCTGTCTGCAACTGAGGCCCTCAGGTTCTGGACACCTCTCACTATCTGCTACACACTGCTGGTTGTGTACATGCAGGGTGAGGAACCCAAGTGGGAAACATGTCAGAGATTATTTAAAAACCCTCGGTGGAGGAAAGTAACTGAGTAGATTTACTTAAGTAATAAAGTGTAATTTAGGAGTAGGTGTACTATACTTATTTCTTTTCAATTTTTTGCTACACCACTACGCTTTCAACTCCAAGGGAATCATTTGAATATATTAAATTGTGAAACACTGAGTGGTGGAAAATAACTGAAGTTACTTCAGTACTGAAGCCTACTGTAGAAATACTGTACTTGAGTATTCCCAATTTCAGCTGTGTTATACTTCTACACAACTCCTCCATCATCTATCAATATTGGATTTTTTACTTCTCTAGACCGCTACTAAGATCTATTTATATAACCTATTTACTCCATTGTAGACAAAGAATACACAATTTGTTCAATGCTGATGATTTAAAACAACAAAAATCAGCTCTTACATATTTGTTGGTGATAATATTCTTTATTAATACAACACTTTTACAAGAACCATTCTTCACAGTAAGTACTTTTGAGTACATTTAGCTGATAATAGTAGTCTACTTTTACTTAAATATCATTTTGAACTCTATTTGACTACTTGAAATAAAGTATTTCTGGACTGTGGTATTAGTAACTTAAATTAAGTAAATGATCAACTCTTTCCACCACTGTAGACACTCATTGAATATGGCCATTAATGAAAAAATGCATCCATATCCTTACATCCTGCTGCTGCATAGATCATTCTAATTTTAACTTCCCTCTAATTTTTTGTTATGATTCTACAGAGGAGCAGCACCGGCTGCCCGGCAGCCAGGCTGTCCTGAACACAGTGGTGGTGCGTCTCGGTGGTTTGATGGTCCTGATGCTGACTGTTGGACGTTGGGCTGACGTGCTCCACATCATAATGTGTTTCCTGGGTGAGGCCGGCTGTCTAATCCCCACCATGGATCTGCTGGATGCTGCATCCTCGCAGGTCAGTGAGTCTCCCTGGAAGCAGCACACAGGGCCAAAAGCACTTTTTGTCCATCGGGATCCAGAAAACTGGGCCAGAATAGCAATGTGTTCATTAGACTGGGTCCCAAGATGAGGCTGAACTTCTCTAACTTGTATCCCAGGTGGAGAAGGTATAAGATCCCCAAGACAGAATGAGGTCAAAGCGTTCTTTAACTCGAGAACACTGAGCCTACTTTTCCTTTTACTGAGCTTGCCTGATAAAACTGTTTAGTTTCAAAAGAAGAACGCATACACTTACCTGACACATACATAAAGGGATTATTAATGAAAAAAATTATGATATGGTTGGAGCCAACCCCACAAATGCTCAATATCATGTTTTTGGGACTAATATAATGTGTGATTTTTTTTGTGAGTAAAAATCCATCTGTCATATTTACAGGAGGAAGAGGATTACAGAGAATATGTGAAAAGAGAGCATCGACGAAGACCAAAGGCCCAGGAGAAAGAACATCAGAGATAGAGATTTAGAAAATGTTACTTGTTTTTTTGAAGTACTAATACTGCTGCATCCTCAATTCATTATTTTGTATTTAAATGTAATATTTTTTTCATTAAAAAGTCCAAGTAGCATATTAGTTACTTGTAAATTCAAATTCTTAAAAAAAAAAACGTGCCTTTATATTTAAAATATTAATAACACCAACAGTGTCATCTTCCTCACAACTTTCTTATCATGCATATTTTCCACCTACGCTGTCTACTGTTCTCTTATAAGTGTGATTTCTTTTATGACTCATAGTTCATCAACACTGCCTCAGGTGACAAACCTGCAGTTATGGGTGATTTCAGAGGAGTATTTGTGACGTCTTTGATTAATTAATGCTGCAATCTTGGAGAGATGCTGCTCTAGATACTCCCAGGAGAGTCATTGTTCCAAATGTTTCTGTAGCCAGGGGCCGTTGTAACCCTTTACACGGCCTATTGATAAATATAAGGCAAAAATAAGCCAGTTTTACTTGCTGTAATGTTAAAATAATCAAGCCTAGCTAAGCAAACTAGCTGACTGTCATTGCTTCGCAAATTGGTATGATTCGGGCAGGTTTAAGAATGCATGTTATTTGCCTTTAATTTGTTACAAATGGAATAAAAGTGTTTCCAACTACCTTGAAATTTAACGGACACACAAATAGCTATATTCGACGGAACTAAATGTGCAAACATAATATTATACAGAATGCAGGCTACGTCACACGGCCTTATTATGAATTTCAATGGGGTTAAATTGTTATCACACAGCTCACACAAGATGTGAACTAACAAACACGTGGATTTAATGTGCAAAACACGCTTATAAAAATATCCACAGCTTGTTATTCTCATCTGTTTTCCAGTAACTCGGAGCTAAACGTTGATAAAGAACTGCAGACAATAACTGCGCCACACACAGCTCAGGCAATGGGTAAATTCGTTACTTTTATTTAATTATTTTTGAAGACAGCTACATTTTCACACAACCATGGTAATAAAATACCATTCTGCTTTGACATGTCTCTCCTGAGGCTGTCTGCTATAAAAGAAAAGCAAAATGGCTGACGACAACGTTAGTGCTATAAAGTCACACAAAATGGCGTTAGACAAAGAAAAGGCTGCGTTACTTGGTTTTCCTTTGAATACTAGCCCTTTCTATATACAAAACTAAAGTAATTAAAACAGTAAATAATAGATACTATTTTATACGGATACTTATTTTGCTTTATATGCTACCATAGGAGACATTTGCTTCTCTTTTACCGTCTTTACATTAATGTCTTTGTAACATTGTCTCAACGTCGAAAGCTGATGCCTTCTTGTGACCATTTCTACCCACATTATATCCACACTTGAAGCCGGTTTTATGCCCAATAGATGTGCCTTTATTGAGAGCTGTGGACTGAAACATATTCCATGAGAGGGTTTTTGTTTTATGATTCCTTATTCCTTGTCAAAAAAGGCGTGTGAAATTACAGTGGGCACATTAGCCTGACGATCCAGTTCCCAAAATAATCCAGGTCTGAGAATCACTGCAGACAGAGGAAATTTAGTTTTGGTGTCTAGTCGATCCACCAAAATAGGAAATTGTACTCCCACAGGTTTATTAGGTTTTTACTGAATATAGTTCCACATCAGGACGAGTTCAGTTGACACAGAGAGTTCGTGTGTCTTGTAGTACGTTCTCCATGAGCACCCGAACATGGTGAAAATGCCCATTGAAATGACTGAGTACTTCAGTACCTCCTCATGAGATTTCCAGACTTTTCCGTTCTCATCTGATAGGCGCACTGGGCGCATGCGCAGAACAGCTGTGTGTCCCCTGTTACCGCAGTTTGACGCATGCGTGCTTGCCACTTCAATATGCACGCTTAATATAGTAACACAAGCAGGAAAATGCTGTTGTGTAGTAACAGAGGTTTTCTCAAAAAGATTTTAATTGAAATTGTTTACTTTTAGCTTAACGTTATATTCAGCTCCTGCTGAGATGGACAAAATGTACTGAGGTGTAAATGAACTCTGAGTGAAACTGAGGTCGCAGATTATTTTATTTACAGATGTAGTACACAACATAATTTCAAAAAGAGCCACACGAGACAAGTAAAAGCAGGGATAGTCTTCCAAGTAAAAAATGTGCCACTTTTATTCACCCCTCATCAATGTTTATCACCACTAGTCTGTTGTACCTTTGGAACTGCTATTGCTCATGTTACTTATTAGCTTAAAACAGCTCGACCAGGTCAAAGTTTTTTACTGAATAGCCCTACAACAAGCACACTGCTAGTAGTAGTAGTAGTAGTAGTAGTAGTAGTAGTAGTAGTAGTAGTCGTAGTAGTAGTAGTAGTCGTAGTAGTAGTAGTGGTAGAACTAAATTAGTTTAGCTTAATTTATCCAATTAGTATAAAGTGAAATTGTTGAAAAAAAAAGCAAACCTCAAGTGTTTCATGAATAGCCTACATGTTGGTGTTCCATGTAAGGTGCATTGCTCTCCTGAACATACTTAATATTTATTTGGCGTGATTGCATTTTCTTTCCTCCATACATATCAATCACACAGCTGCTAAACATTCTTACTTGAAAATGTGATATATGATGCTATTTTACTTTTTTTTTCATCTAGAACAAATGGAAAGTAATCCATACTCTTTGCTTGCACTATTTTGTAAAGCAGTCGCTTTTTTTATAGATGGATCTATGCTGGTGATAAATTCACTAATTATAGGAAATGCTCAAATTTAACAAAGTTATAGTCAAATTTTACGAATTTGTGATATGGGTATATCAGTGTACAAGTTTCACTGTGGTAATGCGTATGTTATCGATACATAAGGAGAAAAAAAGTGTCTTAACATTTTTTCATAACACACATTGGCAGAAATGTCCAATGTGTCCTTTGGTTTGATTGACATGAATGTATAATTGAATGTTAAATGTATGGGCTAAGGTATATTAAATGAAATATTATAGGCTTTTAGGATTCACCTTATCAAAGGGCTGTTCATTTAACCTCAGAGCAATATTTGAAAATGTAGTTTATTCCACACAATATTGTTTTACATTTATATTATTTATACTGGAGCCCACCAGAGCCTCAAATGTGTTATTAACCATTATCATAAATCTTCACAACAATCTTTTTGGACTCTGTTTAAATAGAGGTGGGTTAATTTATAAAACCGTAAGGTGTCACTTAAACCCTGCATGTAATATTGTTTTACTGAACATTTCTTTTGTCTTTAATCAATTCCTCAAACAGTGTATTTATTTTTGGTTCAAATAAGGCTGGAGTCCTCCCCAACACCAGCAGTTCATAGTCATTTATCAGTGATAAATAAATGACGTACCTATCACCCTAGATGGAGCGACCCTGAATGCTCCCAGCAAAATAGCCTACAGTACAACTATGGGCCTATGACTCACCTGCTGTTTCTGTGCTTTGATAAACATATGTTGCCTGCAAGAATAACAAAACATGGTAGAAAAGAAATATGAAAATCTGTGCTATTTACTGTATGCAAAGTGCCACACCTTTCCATGCCTATCTAGGACTAAAGGGATCCTCCTGAAAGCTTCTCAGATGTCAACGCACCTTCATTCAACCGGGGGTTTTCTCACGCATGCGCATGGGCTCAAGACTATCTCATCGGGGAGAAAAAAAGAAGTTCACACACAAAGCCACGCCTGCGCGCTGTGCCTCTCATTACAAGCAAAGTTGCTGCATCTTTTTAGGAAGCTACATGCTTTCTTTCGACACCCAAAGGTCGCATGGTGTCAGGGACGCGCCTAGTCACGGGAACAGTCCAGAGCGCGTTCACGAGGTGCAAGATCGCGCTTTAACAGTGAAGAGTATCAAACAGCGTGCGGGGATCCAACCTAATGGTTTACATTGGGTCACAACGACCAGTCAATGATTTGCGCCGCGTATATTTTTTCTTGCGCGGCGTTTATTTTGCAAACGTTTTCTATTTTGCACGGGAAGGAACTGACATAGCAAACTCAGCTGTATGATAGGGGAGCAGGAGCTCACAGTATGGTCCGGGAAACCAGACATTTATGGGTGGGAAATTTACCCGAAAATGTGCGAGAAGAGAAAATCATTGAGCACTTCAAGCGGTGAGTAGAAACACTAATGAGCGACGTGTGCTTGTGTGTGTTTTTGTAATGTGACGACGGGTGCATGGCCAGCATCTCTCTCTGTTGTGTCACATTTTTGTGAAGTCGGGATGAAGCAGGAGGTTCCCCAGTAGCAAAGTCCCATTTGGCAACTGTGCTGTCAGCTCCCCATACGCGACAACACTGTGCTGCATTTCTGATGAAAAGACACGCTAGCAGGCGTCAAAAACCCAGATCGCGGACATATGGTTTTGCCATATTGACAGTAACTTGTAGGCTAGGTGATAACTTCACTTGTCATTTCATGTTGTAGGGTGTTTCATTCACGTCAGGTAACCATTTCACTTTTAAGAAGCATTCCTTTCCACCTGGGTAACGTAAAGGAAACACGTTTTTCCTTTTGCTACAACAGTGTAAACAAACTTCAGCCTATACCTGGCGAGCTGCTAGCAGTGTACAAACGCCATGCATTTCACAGTGTGCATCTCTGGCACACAGTAGTATCAAGTCTATCACCGTGTGTATTTCTGGTGCCTCAGAAAATCTGACCCGATGTTTCACTTGACTCTCTAGGAGTTTGTCAGGTTACTGATTCCTAGACATGTGCACACAGTATTGTTAATTTGCACACAGTGTATTTATCTAAGTGCACCGTAGCTGTTGCAATAACCAAAATGTTGAGAAGTCAGTGAAAGCTTAAAGGTGACGCGACATCAACGACCGCTGCAACATTGATGCAAACTGAATGTGATTGAACTCCGTGTTAACTGATATGCAACATTGTAACGTTGTAGTAGGCTGCCTGCTACACTGTGCGACAATAGAAATCGGTATATTTTTGCCACATTATTAAAGCGTCGCTCTTCCCCCAGCTGCTGACTGGCACAGCCTGCAGCGTGGTTTGATCTAACGCAAATCAGACAACATATCGATATTTTAATTACGATACTCTGATTAAGCTCCACTGGTGCTTTTTGTACGGGCTATTTGAGCAGATCGAACCCGTTCACCATATATGGGCTTTCTGCTCTTTGTTGTGTTCCTCGCAAGCAGACAAAAAATGTAAATATGAATTTTCGTGTGGCTCTCTGCGCGCTCTCGCCTCTCTTCTCGGCTGTCAAGGAAATAGCAGCCTGCCTCTCCGTCCATATGTGCTGGAGAGCATACTGCTGAAAAACATCATAGTCTATATATGAGCAGCGATCTTTTCTGTGAATGCGTCTCCGTGTGGGACCAAAGCTGCTTAATTACAAACATAAATCATCCACGTATGTTTAACGGAATTATTACCGATAAGCACCTTATTTTTCCCATAACGTTGCCACGACTGTTTAAAATATATAAACTGATTATTATTATTATTATTATTAATTTGCTTTGCACTGTTTTGGTTGTCGGTACGGTAGACTGATGCATCATTGAAGTACAAATATAATCCGCGTCTGATTCATGCAGCCGTGCAGAACGCACAATAATTGGCTACCTATATGGCGTTTTTTTATTTACATAAGCCAGTGCTATGACGTGCGTAACGTTATGTTTGGGGGATGGTGACTGGCTTGCATGTTATAGCAATAGCGGAGGGGAAACTGTCGGAGGGTCGCTTTTAGCACGCCGCCTGAGCCCCAGCGTTAACCCAGAGGAAGCCAGAGCATGCAGGTGCATGACAGCCCAATGTGTGATAGAAGTCATTGAAGATGGGGGACGGCAGAATGAGTAAGCAGTGTGAACAGCTTTTCTAAAATGGCGTCGGCGGCTGTTCAATGTTGGGAACTGGCATGCCAATAAATTTATGGGCACCCTACTGTCTCTGTCGGACAGAGAAAAAACACTCCCGAAAGGTTGGGGGTGGGGGGGACTCAACGCTCAAAGATGATAGCAAGCTTCATAACCCAAGACTGAGTTTGCACATTTTGTGTTTGGCTTCCCATCAGTCAATTCAACCATCACTTAACGAGGTATATTGTCATTTATTTACAGACTTATTCAGGAAACAATGGGACGCTTACCCTCATAAACTCTTATATCTTGATCAATTTTTTAAGAGGGAAAAGGAGGATAAGATAAATGTCAAATTGCACCAAATTGCATCGCCAAAAGTGAAAAAAACAGAAGAAGCCATATGCATAATGCATTGAGATTTTTTTTTAAACCCACACACAGCGAATCAGGACATGTCACGTCCCTTTTTATGCTGCCCTAACCTCATCTGTGCGCTATCCAGCAGGCAACAGCTATAATCTTGTGAGCACCCTCCTCCTAGACAAACGCAAATGTTAGAAAATATATGCATTTATTAACATGCAACGTGCCATGGTTTTGAGTCCAGTTGCTGGGTTACTGTTGCCTTGAGAGAAAGAACCACAGAGCAGAAAATAAGAGAAGCAAAGCCACCTTTACCTCCCACCCCTACAAACACACACACACACACACACACACACACACACACACACACACACACACACACACACACACACACTTGCACGCACACATTGACACTATTGCATAACATTGGAAAAAAGGTATTATCTTTCAGGAAACTGCAATATTTCCATTAGTAATTGAACTAAACACTGTTTGTAAATTCATTCACACTCATGCAGCATAACTGCCATTCAAAACCTAGTGATCCCCTTGTTTTCTATTTTAGATATGGACGTGTGGAAAGTGTCAAGGTCCTGCCCAAGCGGGGGTCAGAAGGCGGAGTCGCCGCCTTTGTGGATTTTGTGGACATTAAAAGTGCTCAGAAGGCTCACAATGCTATCAACAAGATGGGGGACAGAGACCTGCGCACTGATTACAATGAACCAGGCACGATTCCTAGTGCCGCGAGGGGGCTGGACGATAGTCTGTCCTTAGGCTCTCGTAGCCGGGATGTATCAGGGTTCACAAGGGCGGCAGGGGGAGCCGTGTATGGGCCCCCCACGTCGCTCCACAGCAGAGATGGACGCTATGAACGCAGACTAGACGG
The DNA here is from genome assembly GCF_036324505.1 of Eleginops maclovinus. NCBI lineage: Eukaryota > Metazoa > Chordata > Actinopteri > Perciformes > Eleginopidae > Eleginops > Eleginops maclovinus. Next base: position 8,601,624 of record NC_086349.1, on the reverse strand, counting down.
GTAAGTGGACAAAGTTTCTCTGAAGGCAGGGGGAACCATGGTTCCTGGTTTACACCTTACCTCAAAGCATCTTCCCACCATTTATTCATTTACTTGTTGAGGGGGGGAGAGAAGTAAGAGAGTGTGAGAATTAAATCGTATAGAGATCGCAGCTAAAGTCTTCAGAGAGTGATAAGCGCTCTTGGAATGACTTACAGGTAGACAGAGATATTCCTTAAATCAGAGCATTTTGTGTAGGTATTACTTGAAGGAATAGTGAATAGTTACATTTGTTGGGGATTACGTAAACATCTCTTTGAGGTGGATGTATCATATGCGGAAAATACGGGGCAAAGATTGGATATCGTAAAATTTGCCAGGATTATTGGAGATTGCTGGAGAGAGAGAGGGAAAAAGACAAAAAAGAGAGAGTGGTCCAGCGTCCATCCCTGGGATTCCCTTAATCTGGAGATACGCGCCCTGCTTGGTGGATTAATTTCACCCTTTTTTTCCTCCATGTAACAAAACAACCACATTATGTATAAGACACTATTGTTTGGATAAGTCAAATTTGGTGTTCAATTATCGTGCACATCCCACGGAGGTTTTCACTTCGGTCATGGGCTGGAGTCATATGGATAACCTACACAGGATATTCCTCTCTGTTGGATTAACACTGCCCTCACACCATAAGGATATGCTATCATGCTAAAGGTATGGGTTGCTTTCATGGTTCTTTTGTTGTTTTATTTTGGATTATATCTAAAATCAGGGCATTACCATTTGAATACTGGGAGACCTCTACTGGTGATCCAACCCAGTAGAGACAACAGGAACATGTGAGCAAATTACTTTTTTTTTCCAGCCTTATTTTTGTGGAGATTATTTTTTACTTTTCAACAACTAACACTCGCAGATTCATTGTGGATCAGCATGGACTATGTTTGGATCGTACAAACTGAAAGAAGAATGTGGAAAATTAAGACTGGAAAGTTGCTGCTGGAGATAACCTACCTCATGTCTGTGGATTACCTGCTCCTTTCCTGAATTTGGAACTATAATTTAACCATGGATATAACTGCAAACCAAACAAAAAAAGAACCATTTGTTTTCGAATCTGATTTGCTCTGGACTGCATGCAGGCTTTTCTGCTTGTAATAGAGATCGACAACAGACATGAACGTCCATGAGCTTTAAAACAACAATGTTCTCCATCCTGGGAATGAAAACAGTGCTTCTGAAAAATAAGAATCTGGATTACCATTAAGAGACATGTTCTTAATTCTTCATTGCCATGGCAATACATCCCTCCCTCTGCCAAAGGAATTTGACTTTACTGCGGGGCACAGCGCAACCAATACGGAATGTGCAGGACTTCATGTATTAAAGACTTCACTTTTCTGTCACTTTCATCATTGCTGTTGTTGAAACAATGGTGCATTTCCTGGATGTATTTATTTTTTATTGGACTCAACTGCAGCGATGATATTTTCGACCCCCACGTTTGGATTGTTATACAAACTCCAGTTGACATTATCCAGCATGCAAAACATCCTAACATGGATCCGTAAAGAAGGCCACGTTTGTTTTCATCATTTTAAATCCAACAGACACATATCCAAGAATGCGTGGGTCCCTGCCCGATAATGAGGATTACATTTTCTGATGTGAACAATTTTGCTTCTATTTTTCTCCATCTCCACTCAACATTTTTGCCCATTTTTTTCTGCTCACAAAGTTCTATCTCCCTAGATTTTATTTGGAATTATAGGTCAAGTTACCACTCTCTCAAAAGGTTGGTATGTCCTGCCCTGTGTATTTTAGCTGTCCTCTCTAACCCCCCTAGTTTGAACCCCTGTCTCTCTCCATTTTCCCCACTAACCGAAGTAGCTGGTGCATAGATGCTATTACTGCCTGTGTGTCTATATGCAGAAACCTTGTATTGTTTTCCTTTTCTCTTCCTCTGAACTGTCCCCACCTTTAACTCCTGTAACCCCGTCCTCCTTGATGACCCATATTTCAGCTTTTATTAATGCATAGTGATCAAAGTAAAAAAAGTTCTATATGAAAAAACGGTCTAAATATAGCTAAAGGACTGGGCTGTAGATTAAAGATTTACCCATTTTCATATTTCCAAAAGTTCAAGTCAGAAAGCAACAGTGGCAAACTAAAATATTAATACTTAAAATTAAATAAGTAAAGAAAATTATGATGAAAAAACAATGAAGTAAAAGGATACAATTTAAAGATGGAAAAATATGTGCCTAAGGAAAAAAATGCCACACAATTAAGTAACTATTCAAATAATATCTGAATTTGCTTCAGTCATTTTATGTCGGTATATTTCATGAAGCAGAAAATACGATCATTCTGCTTTATTATAGGTTGAATGTCATTTCAAATTCAATAATTTTCAGGTTGAGGTTCTGACGGTTGGTCGGACAACACCAAAATATAACCTAAGGCCCTAGGAAAAAGCAGCGACCAAGCATTTTATAGACTTAATGATTGATCAATTTAATTAGAAATAAAAGCCTGCCTATTCATCAATAATGAAATAATGATTATTTCTAGCCTCTGGATTCGGCCTTACAGCTGCAGTTTCCTTTATCATAAGCAAGTTTATTTTGAGTATTTATTCTATCCAGCAGATTCAAAATTTGATTCTCAAACCCATGAGAAATTAACACAATTAAAATAATTTTATAGCAATTCACTCTTAGTAGAGAGTTGACCACAGTCATTTTCAGGCAATATGCAGCTAGAAAGATTAAATCCACCCTAAGTCCCTGACTGGATTTAAAACGTCTCCATGTATGTTTTGCCGATAAAACGATAATTGCAGTGAGATGGTAGACATTTCCCCAAAGGTCAGAGATTTTTCTCGACCATTCATACTGTGGTATCTGTGCCTTTTTAAAAAAAATATCTGCCTATATTGGACTGCAAGCCACATTGCGAATCAATAAGAAGGACTGATTCATGGCAGAGCCGGCTTTACAGGACTGCGGCTTCAATTTGATGGATTACCTTAATTAGGATTTAATTCACTGGATTAACCGAAAGCAGACCTTCCAATTTGGTTATTTTATTAATAAAAGGTTTTTCAGTTGAGTTTCCAGAAACTAGATAAAGATATGTATCACAATCATGATATAAAATGACATACAGTGATAGAAGCCCAACCCAAGCTCTGTGGTTAGTGCTTTAGCCTACAGAGATAACAGGGTGCTCCGCAGCTGCACACTTTAACTGCTGGTTTGTATGGCAGAAAGATATTTAACATTAGGCTATTTATAAATATTTTGGGGATTTTTGGAATAGAATTGATATGTGTGTATTGCTCCCAGATGGCTGAGCCTCCACATTATAGGCCTTTTTAGCATGCTGCAGGAATGCATCCTTATAATTATGCTGTTCACGTAATCCCATAACAGTTGATTTGCTTAGCATGCACCAGAGCAGACTAATAATCAAACACTGATGGAAATTCTGCCAAAAAAAAAGTCTAACTGAATTATCTTTTTAGTTCCATGAATTATGTAGAACCTGTTTTGTGTAAAGTGAAATTGAAGTGAAATTGAAGGCTATCTATTGAGCAGTGAGCCTGCGCCACCAAATTAGCATTTTTGAGAGCATCCGGGGGTCAAGGTAATCCATCAATTTCACAGCAGACATCGTTATACCATAGATGTTATTCATGAATCCAGCACACACATGATTAAATCAAATAAGCTGAAACAGAATTTGCCCCCGACCCGCTGTACTTATGTATAGTGCACTGAAATACAGACATTGTGCGGGTCTTCTAAACCAATTTATCCTCAACATCCTGGAGACTCTATGCATCTCACGCCGTCTTTTGTTCTTTTGCCCCATGGCAATTGCCTTTGTTAGAAAGGCTTAATGAAAGATTACCATTAATGAGCTTATAAATGGAAGTTGTTAGTGTCTATAGGTTACATTAATGTCAAATGTTTCACATGGATGAATATTTCCAGATTGGCCACATCACAGAATAGCCACATAAGATAGTATAGAATAATTGCAGTGACTAACACTGAACATTTGTCGTAGACTTCAATTTTTCCTTAGTACCAACACAGACCTAAATCATTAATCCTCGAAATGAATGGTTGTGGAAACAGTTAAAGGGTTATGTCAGTACAAAGGGTTAACTTTAGGGGATGAATGCAGTCTATCAAAGTCATCAAGTAGGGCATGTGAATATGAGTTACACATTCATTTTCAGTTCTAAAGGTCAGGTTGGTTATTTATAAGAAACTCATCTTATGGATAATTTACCAAAATGCCTTTGAGGACATCACAGGGCATCAGTGATGCATAAGAAGACACTTATGCCGTATATCTGCGGAGAGAAATGGAGGCAGCCTTTTGATAGCATCTTCAGCTACTTGGTTTCTAAAGCTTAAGCGAGATGCAGGAAGCAGTTTTGGCTTTTACGAGTCATGTACACTATTTAGATTTGGAGATGTTTTATAAAACATTCAATAAGTATGGCTTATGTTTTGTGGGACAACCCATTTCCATATCAACTGGTATACAGTCAAACATTTTGTAACATTTCTAATGGAAACACAACACAGCATCTTATTAAAGTTGGAATATCATAAAACCAAAAACACATCAAAATGTAGCCTATGAAATCAATAAATGATGGAAGTAATAAAGAGTATTGTGCTCTCATTTTCACTCTTATAAAAACAATTCTGACCAAAGGATGCTGTTTTCAGAAGTTTCTTCATGATACAAACGTCTTTGATTCGTACTTACGGACAGTTACATGCAGCTTGCAACCACATCACACATCTATACACAGATGTAATCAAACAGTCTCTGTTGGTCCAAATCAATCAAATATACAACATATAAGTACATCATCCTGGACAGTTATTAAATGCCATCTTGGGAATTGATTGAATTTCCTCTTTTCGCAGTCTTAATATTGTAAGATTAATTTCCTTCTGAAATGAAAAAGAACATATTATTTCTGTTGAAACTTAAATTCCAGTTATGTACTACTTGATAAGTTTAAAGTAGATATTGACAGAAAATACAGGGAGCGAGTATAGGGGAGTTATTGAGGGGCTTAACAGACCATAAACCAAGGACTTTGCAGGTATATGATATACATATTAAAACACTAGTCCAACAAGACACTGTTAATTTCATCAACCATAATGCCATAATGGCTGTTTTGAACAGTACATAACCTGTTTTTGTTTGTTACAAACTTTAGGTTTGTTTACCATTAAAATATGCCACCGTTTTGAGTCCTAATTCTTTTCCATTCTCTTTTTTAAACTGGAGGAAAGAGAAAACATCTTATTCAAAGAACCATTATAATGAGGGTATGAACGGGTTATATAAAACCATATTCCTCCCTGTGTTGGAACATCATGGCTAATTTTCTGATTTATAATTTGATCGGAATTCAAACAGTGGTAATTGCTGTCCTGTCCTGCTCATTACTGGGAGTTGGGTAATATGACTATGCTGTAATGACACAGCAGTGGTATTACCAAATTAAATTCTGATTGCTTTATTCATAACGCGGATGTTCGGGTCTGTGCAGAGCGTCCTTGTTAGCACCGTTTCTAATGTGCACCATCATAAAAGGTGCTTTGAAGACCTTGTTTCAGGAGAACAAGTGGTGTCAAATTGTGTTACATTATAAACAAAAGACTTGTCATAAGTCACCTTTACAAATCTTTAACAAAGGCTCCCAGATAAATGAATAAAATGCCTCAAAAGTGGCTTTTGTTGTAGTTGCAAGACCAGAATGACTTGACAATCTATAACGGCATGAATTTCTTACAAAATCTTTGTGCGAGTCTGTTCTATCCTTCAATTATACTTTGAAATAAGCTATAGATTTCAGTTATTTCAAACACTGAAAGCATGCTGTTTGCTAAAAATCTCTTTTTGTTGTCTTATGTTGATTGTATTTTCAAAATACTGTGTTGCCTTTTACAAAAGAGAAAACTGAGAACATATTGAATGATCTGCATTCAAAGAAAATCTATTTCAAACAAAAAAAAATCTTGAAGATTGCACTAACACCTCCAAATGGACACATGTATACAGTTACCCACAGCATTATTGTAGAAATAATATGAAGTGGTTGATATGTTGGCAAAAGAATCTGAAACACTTCATCTCCAAGTCAAAAAACAGTTTAAAAATGCTCAGTTGCCACAAACAATTCATCATTTTAAGTTTAGTTGATAGGCTTAAGGAATGATCTCTTTAAATTCCTGAAAAAAGTACCCTTCTCCAAACACTTCAGTACCCTGTCTTCCCATGTGTCTAATTAAGAAAAACCCACCAGAGACACCTAATAATTTAGTTTGTCCAATGTCAGACTGTGTCAGATGCTAGAAGCTGGCTTGAATGAAACTGTAATGTGATGTTGTTCTCTCCTCCTGTTTGATAGGACGACTGAAAGTCGGGATCGGCCGTACGATCACAGTACCTACGGACATCATGAGCGTCCCGGTAGCAGTTTTGAACGCCAGCGGCACTACGAAACAGACTATTATCGTGAAGCTAGAGAGAGGACTCTAAGCACGGCTGGTAGTGTGTCTGGTACCTCCAGCGGAAGTGGTACATCGGTGTCACCTGGAGTCAGTGGAACTATTGTTAGCGCTGTCACTGCCAACACCGGAACGGTTGGATCAGCAGTGGCCACGACGGTGGGAAGTGGTGGATCTACGTCCAGCGTTGTGGGCTTCTACCGCTCCCACAGCGGGAGCCCTTGTCGCTTTGAGACGCCAGAGCCTCGCTATGAGTCTCGTGCAAGGGAACCCTTTACTTTGGCCAGTGTGGTTCACAGGGACCTTTACAGGGAGGACAGGGGTCGGCGCGGGGAGCGCTCGTATCGCCACAGCCGAAGCCGGTCGCCACATTCAACACATTCGCGAAATCCCTCTCCGCAGAGACTGGCAAGTCAGGCTACCCGCCCTGCACGCTCCCATAGCGGGTCAGGCTCCCACAGCCGCTCCTCCAGCTCAGACTCAGTCAGCAGTACCAGCAGCAGCACCAGTGGCAGGTGAGTGAAGCTGTCAAGATTTCTAACCTTGCGTGTGGCTGTTGTTTACCTTTGTGCATCCAACTCTGTAACAAGTGCTGGACAGAGTATTTACTCTGAATGCTGATTCAAATGATTGTCCACCTTTATTCCAGAGAATCAACCAATGCTTCTTATACTTTTAATACTATTACCACCATCTGTCATTTTCTGCTGCTTATGTGTGTGTAGGTCACAACTGTAGCAGGATGGGGAATACATTTTTGAGGTGGCTAAAAAAGCATTAATGTCTGCACTCCGTTATTTAGTGTACATTTATAATATTAGCGTATACTAATTACATAACATTTCATTATTTTCACTATTACTCAAGCTTTTGCTGGAAAATCCTACGAACAATGTCACTGAATTAATTTTGTACCACTACATCACATAAAAAAGTGTGGCTGTATAAACACAACAGGTGTGCTTTTCTCAAATGTAGACCCAATTGTAAAATTGAATTCTATACCGGAGAAATAAATAGAGAGTTTATAATTCTATGTTTTTCAACGTAATGGAATTCCACCGGCATATTTTTACATCAGCTGTATTCATTTCTGCAACCGTTTTGAAGACCCCAGAGTTGCAAACAAGCAACAACTTGCTGGTGCATTACTTGCCTTTTCACAGGTTAGTGCAGACTCCTATCAAAAATACAATGTTTCTCAACATGCCTCAATACAGAACCTGTGGTTTATAATATTAACCGTTTCAAAGTTTCATACTCCCTAATACTGTGTCTTAATATCTGTTTCTTCAGCAAATACGGTATCCGTTTTTTATTCAACGATGATCAAAATAGTGTAAGAAAAGAACTGACAATTAATCCAAACTAAGATGTTAGTGATCATATTGCTAAAACACACTATGACAGGAAACAGTAGTGTGTAGCACATGGTCTTTAACCCCCCCCCCCCCCCAAGAATTCAAATCAATCCATAAATGGGCAATGGCGCCACTTTGAAAGATGACATCACTTACAAAGTCCATCGTATGTTTTTTCAATTTGATTTTTAAACACATCTTGATAATATGCAGACCTTTGGACCAGTGTGCACATTTCTACTTTGCCCTTTTTTGTATGATCACTGTTGCATTGTTTTCAGAAGACTAATCTGTTTTTACAAGGCTGTTGGCTGGGTAGGCGATTTCTGGTGGGAGTCAAAGCGGAAAATGACCTTTGCTACATGTAACTGCTTCAATGGCATCCTTTTTTGTGTTGAGATTTGATCTGAATTGGTTCTTTTCTACTGATCATGCTTGTGGTTAAGTTTAGGTCTACGGGTTTGATTTTACAAACAATGGCTGTGAGTTTTGTAACTCAAGTGAATCTGGCAGCTGCTGTATTTTGAATTTGACTTGCTAATTTTTGAATTTTACATTCGTTTTTTGTATATTTGCTGTGGTGATAATTTCATCCAGATTTCTCGAAGTTTATAAGTTGATTTAGCTTATGGTAGACAATGAGTTGTATAAGGTATGCATAAATAACAAAAGGTTAGGAAGTTCAAATGTCTGCAGTGTGCAGTTTAGGAAACATAAGCATGTCCGTACTCCACTACCTATGTTCCCCTCAGCCTTCTCCAGTTGTTTTTTTAATTACTGCATCACCTTTGGACACAGCAGAGTCCACAGCTTTGAACGGCGTGCAGCGACACATGTGGTTTGATGAGGTAGTGCTATGGGGGAAATTTCAGGAGACGGCTGGTATATTTTTCTCACTGCCTACCTCTGTGTATGTGTAATGACTCCCCCCCTCCGTGAGATCCAGTTGGAACTGGAAATTTCTGGCCAGTGCTGGCTGCCTGCCCACTCCCACAGGCCAGGCTCCGTCAGCAGCACTTCCGGGAGTGTCTGAGCAAAGGAGGAGAAAGTGAGAAGGAAACAAACAGCAGAGGGCCTAGAAAGCAGAGAGAAGCATGGGAATGAGGCAGCCATGAATTTGCCACTGACGGGCAAATCCATCCTTTTTGTACTGATAGCCAGATGCACTGAATAAATTGGGGAGGAGGATGTTTTTTTTCCTCTTCTGCTGAGAGACATAGTGTTTATTACGGACACATTCATGATGCGTTGGACTGGCTTTTATGAAAATGCATCACTATTTATTAAATCTGAAATTGTGCACATACATTTGCCTTTACAATACATTCTGTAATCCTACCCCTTACCCGCAGATTAGTAAGAGAAAAAAACACATTTTGTGAGTTTACAAAAATAACATTTCTAACTTTTGTTCTTCGCATTGTAATAAAGCATTTAGCACATATTTTACATCTATGAATTATGTATTATTAGCACTTACAGTGTAGCAATGCAAAATGAAAAATCTGCATAAGGTCTACAAATTATATCATTACATTTGATCATTTTGTTAAGGTCAAATAATAATTTGCTACATTCTTATATATAACTTAGATGGAAAACGGCAACAACCATACACAGTAACAGAAAATGACCATTTCATCATTTAACCTCCATCATGATCGTTAGACTGTTAAGTCCCAACAACATCTAAGTGAATGTTCCTCCTTTGTTTCAGCGACTCAAGCAGTAGTTCAAGTGATGAGTCCCCAGCACGCTCAGTGCAGTCTGCTGCTGTTCCTGCACCCTCAGCACTTCCTTTATCCTCTCTTGACAAGGATGAACCACGTAAAAGCTTTGGCATCAAGGTCCAAAATCTTCCTGTACGCTCTACAGGTTAGTTTTTAGCTGCATTTGGAAAGTTTTATCCAGCAATAATTGTATTTCTGTATATCCATTCAAATGTTCACTGACTTTTGAAAATACCAGTTAAAAATATCATCTACATTTACTCTTTTTGTTGGTATACACATTTAAAAAAAACATTTGTTTGTTCTACTACAGATACGAGCCTGAAGGATGGTTTGTTCCATGAGTTTAAGAAACATGGAAAGGTCACGTCTGTACAAATCCACGGAGCTTCAGAGGAGCGCTACGGCCTTGTCTTTTTCCGCCAGCAAGAGGACCAAGAGAAAGCACTTGGAGCATCAAAGGGAAAGCTTTTTTTCGGGATGCAAATTGAAGTCACAGCATGGAATGGCCCTGGTAAGTGCTTATCTTTAGATATATGGCAACACAAACATGAATCATCAAAACGCACAAGGTTCAAATGAGCTCTCGATGTATTTTTCAGAAACGGAAAGTGAGAACGAGTTTCGACCCTTGGACGAGAGGATAGATGAGTTTCACCCGAAGGCTACACGAACATTATTCATTGGAAACCTGGAGAAGACCACCAGTTACCATGATCTGCTTAACATTTTTCAACGCTTTGGAGAAATAGTGGTAGGTCATTGGTGTGACGTGGTTCAATATACGGACCATTATATATGCAATGCACCATTTTAAAAAGACCACACTTACTGACAGCATATGTTTGTTTTTATTATTCTGCTAAGGATATTGACATTAAGAAGGTGAATGGAGCCCCACAATATGCCTTTCTACAATACTGTGACATTGCCAGTGTCTGTAAGGCCATAAAGAAGATGGATGGAGAGTACCTTGGTAACAATAGACTAAAGGTGATTAACGTTAAGTCATTTTTAAATAATATCTTCAAAACCATATTTAATATACCAGTATTTAAGAGCACCATTTGTATTTGTACTGTTGGAAGTAATAATTGGAATCTAAAGTTTTATGGTTACTTTTTCAGCTGGGCTTTGGAAAAAGTATGCCAACAACATGCGTTTGGTTGGATGGATTAGCCTCAAACACAACTGAGCAGTTTCTTACTCGACATTTTTGCCGCTATGGACATGTTGTGAAGGTAAGTCTGTTTTATTTCCCCCCTCACAGTTGCCCATTGTTTTCTTCCTGGCTCCTTGAGATTCTATTTTCCTCTGTCTTCCGCAGGTTGTATTTGACAGAATGAAAGGAATGGCCCTTATCCTGTATAACAACATTGAATATGCACAAGCCGCTGTCAAAGACACAAAGGGGTGGAAGATAGGTGGCAGTAAAATCAAGGTAAGCAAAACAAAGCTTTGCTCTGTAATATTCAGTGTTCTCAATCCTGGACATTATCTAAAAAATGCATATTAACCTATTTTTATTCAGGTGGACTTCGCCAATCAGGAAAGTCAGATGGCTTTCTATCGTTCAATGCAGGCTTCTGGCCAGGATATTCGAGACTTTTATGACCTCCTCACGGAAAGAAGGTTTGTGTATTTTGTTTAAGCAATGCTATTTTGTCCCAGTAGTGTCAATGTTAAAACTATATTTTTGGTGCTTAAATGTAAAAAAACTAACTTTTTTGTCTTTATTTATTGGCAGGGATGATCGACGAACTCAATATGAGTTTCAAGCAGAAAGACAATATTTCGAAAATGTAAGAACACCAGGAACATATACTGAAGATCCACGTCGCAAATACCCTGCCAGAAGTCGTGAGTTCTTTACTGAATGGGACCCATATCAGGGAGATTACTTTGATCCACAATACTTTGAAGACCCCAGGGAATATCGAGAATACAGAGCTGATCCTTATGAGCAGGACATTCGCAAATACAGCTATTTGCAACGGGAACGTGAAAGAGAGAGAGAGCGCTTTGAAACCGATCGTGGAAGGGGTCATGGAAGGAGGACTGTTGAGCGTAGCCAAAGCCCATCTCACATTGCCTCTCGGCGTCCTGCCAGTCCTGCCGCATCTCCTTCACTCTCCGAGAGGATACCAAGTGACTCAGATCGCCGTATTTGCTGCCAATCTTCTGAAAGAAGTGGTAGCTGCAGCTCAATCTCCCCCCCTAGGTTTGAAAAACTTGAAAAGGCCCGCACCGAAAGGTATACTAAAACTGACAAACTTGAAAAAGATAGAGTCTTTGAAGTTGAAAGAGGGAATTTGGTTGAAAAGGAGAAGCGGGCTGGACGTAAAGATCGTGGGGACAAGGACAAAAGTGATAAACAGAGGCTTAAGAAGCTAAAAGTTGCATCACCTAGTATCCAAGCATCTGAGACGGAACCTGAACTTGAACGAGATGTTGGCCCTGAGTCCGTCGTTCGAGGTAAAAACAGTAAAATTCCAAAAGAATGCTCAAGCAAAGGAAGGTTAGACCTTCTTCCTTGTGTTGTGCAACTAACACGGGTTAAAGAAAAAGAAGGAAAATTGATTGGCCAATCTGTCCAAGAAAAACAAATACAGAGGGGTGGTAGTGACAGTCCCAGGTTGGCATCACCCTCAACTGACCAGAGAAGTCCTCCATTCCGTCCAGAACCATCAAAAAGTGATGCCTCTAAGCATGTAAAGGTCCCTAGAGACAAAAATATGCACAGTTTAATAGAGGTTATTGATAAGGATGCTAAAATCAAATCAAAGAAACATGGAAAATCTGAAATGGGATTTGAAAGTGGTATATCGGTGGATATTGATCGTTTGGCTGCAAGGAAAAGGCGTTTTGAGGACTCTGGGAAAACTGATAGACAGAAAAGAACTATTGAGGAAGATCTTGTTAGACCTGGACTTCATAAACTATGGAGCAATGCTAAGGAGACAGATTTTGATAAGAACCTTTTGATAAAGGGGATGCATAAAAAGGAGCACCACATGGAAAAATGTGTCAGGATGGTTTCAGTTAGCAGTCCTAAAGATGGACGAGACTTTGAAAGCAGCTCTGTAGGCTTTTCTCTGGAGCAGCAGTCACAGCTAGGGGAACAGCCTGAAGATTCTACAGATCAATCAGACTCTCCCTACCTTAAAATGGATTTAGAGGGATCTAAAAGTGAACACAGCCCCAGTCTTACAAAGATGTCAGATGATGGCATCATTGATTTGGATGAATTAAAAGAACAACAGAAACACAGTGTGTCTGAAAACAAACAAGGAAGAGGGATCTGCCGAGATTCAGATGACGGAGATGAACACTTTGTTCCCATTGACCAAAATATTTGCACAAAACAAATTGAACAGAGTCGATGGCTCCATCCCAAACATGTCGACCCTGATAAGTTAGTCATGTTTAAAAACCCAGCAAGTAAAGACACTCATGACTTTGAAAAGGATTATATTATGTATGATGTTCCAAAACCAATTCAGGAAATGGCAAATGATGATTTCTCTTCATGTAAAAGGAAAACATTAGAGAATTTTGACTTTGAAATAGTCACTGCAAAAAGAGAGCGCAACTTTTCAAGTTCCCAAAAGCTGAATGAGGAGATTTATCAGAGTATAACATCGTCAATAGGACGTAGTCACTTTTCTGCAAATGAGGAAGAGGAAACTGCCCAAATTTCTTTGTCAGTTATAAAGAAAGATAGAAAATCTTCTCCAACAACAGATGAGAAATATTCACACACAGAGTCATTGAAAAACCGTTTGGGCCTGACAGCCACACATTTTCAGTCTTCTGACACTGATGTCCCAAAACTTAAGACAACCTTGCTTGGCTGTGATGAGGAGTTAATGCAATGTTGGGAAAGACAAATAAAGTCTGACTCACTGAGAATGGAAATGACTTTCCCCAGTGATATTGCAAAACGTGAAACCATCCACAAACGCCTTGGCCAAGATTTAGAACCGGGAGAAGTGCAGTCTGATTCAGATGATGATGTAGAAACCAAACACATGTCTCCCAAGTCCAACAATTCCTTGTCTTATATGCTCAGGGAACGCGATGAGAGGATGACAGATCTGAAGCTTTCAGGCTCATTGGAAAAGAACAAGTTTTATTCATTTGCATTAGATAAAACTATAACTCCTGACACTAAAGCACTTCTTGAAAGAGCCAAGACACTGTATTCCTCCAGGGAAGATAATTGGTCCTTTCTCCCCTCACGTTTTCCAACTTCCCACATTTGTTCAGATAAGGACAAGGTAGAGCTTGCACCCAGACCTATTCCTTCTTGGTATATGAAAAAGAAAAAGATTCGTACTGACTCAGTTGAAAAGCTGCATGATAAAAAAGAAGAACTTAAGCCACAGGACCAAGAGCGACAAGACCTGTTTGCTTCTCGCTTCCTGCACAGCTCAATCTTTGAACAGGATTCACGTCGTTTACAGCATCTTGAACGTAAAGACCCAGATTTATTGTCTGGAGTTGTTAAGCCTTTGGCAAAGCCAGGTGCTATTGAGGCACAGTCTGAAACTGGAGTAGTTGACATGCCACAAGAGCCCATAGTGCTTTTCCAAAGTCGTTTTTTGGAGCTTCAACAACAAAGAGACAAAGACCATCCACTCCCTGACATTGAGAATATCTTGACAGTGGAGATTAAAAGAGATGAAGTGCATAGTTGTGATAATGTGCTGTCTGATAAGGAATCTGAACCAGTACTGAAGGTAAATGATAAATCAGTCAGCCCCCCATTAACCTTTTTAGCACCACCTTTTGTTCCTCCACCGAAAGAAATGTCTTCACAAGAAAAGAAAGAACTATTAACTCCACCCTCAGATCAACCTTTGTCATTTGTCAAAGAAGAAAAAGTAGAGGCAGTTGTCGTGGTATCTCCAGCTCATTCTTTTCTTATGGACGACATGAAACCAGTTGCTCCTAAGCTAATCATCAACCCTCCACTTGTCAATTTGGGGCCGGAAAATGAGATGGAAACAAAAGTAGAGTTAATTGAACCCAAAGCAAAAATTGGAGATAGTTTGGCAAAGGAACATGCTCCTTTTGCAGAGGATGAGCCTCCCACTCCTTGTGCTTCAAAAAAAGGTTTTGAGAAAGAGACTGGAGAGTGCCTTTTTTCTGACTATCCAAAGATTGAAGAAAAATATAACATTAATAAGACAGAACCAGACAAACTGGAAACGAATCAGGAAACAAAACAATGTGAAGAATCCCAGAAAACTGAGACGGATAGTGATGCATGTATGCCAGAGCTTGAGGCGGAAAGAAGACCATTACCAAAACGCAGACAACCCAAGAATAAAAGGGCAAAACCACTCTCAGCATTACGTACTTCACAACAATCCCAAATTGTTGCCACAGATAAGCCTGCAACACGAAAGAGTGAACGGATTGACCGAGAGAAACTCAAAAGGGCCTCATCTCCTCGGGGAGAAGTACCAAAACCCTCATTTGAGTCCAGAGTAACATCCAAGTCTCCAATTCATGCATCAGATTCTGAGCAAAACCTTGAGTCAAGTCTGATCCATGGTAGAACACGTCGCAGGAATGTAAAATCAGTCTACGCAACGCTACACGAAGAAGAACAAGCTTGCAAAGACGTACTGGAGTCATCCCGCTCCATGCGCAAACGTGTTGCTGATAAAGAACCAATACAGCAGGAGGTTCCAATACCAACTACCACTGCAAGACGCGGACGCCCACCTAAAAAAGGCTTTAAACGAGGTGGAGATGTTTCACCAATTAAGGGGGATCAGCAGAAAATGATTGAAGATGACACAGAGGTCAAAGAGACTTCCACTAATGTAGAGGGATGGCGTTCACCCCGCACACAGAAAGTGCAACAAATACAACTTACTTCATCTGCTCCAGTTAACAAGAAAGGAGGTAAAATAGACAAACAGTCTGGGAGCACTACAGTGCTAGCTGGACAAGCTGATCTGGCAAGTCAGGATGAGTCAGAACTTAATCCTAAAGCTGATTCTGAACTGTTTGTGAAGCTATCAGAAAACTCAAGCTCACCAGTGGACGGAAATGAAAAAGACCTAAAAGATCCGGTTGGAAATATATCTATTGATGGGGACATTCAAAAGGAAGAAACCAGCTCTTCCGATAGGAGACAACAGCCTGAAAAGAGTGTTAAAATGAAAACAGCAAGGCTGAAAAGAAATGCCAAGCAAGTTGCTGAAGAGAAATCACACAGCTTGAAAAATCTTGAGATCCGTGTTAGCGTTGATGACGTTAAAGGTTTACTTCGTTCAGAGGATGATGAGCCGGAGTCATTTGAAGCCCCGACTATTATCAAAACCAAGACTGTAGTTAAACAGAATGAGGAAACAAAAAGCACAGGGTTTCCAAAAGAATCTAAAGAATTTGATGCACAG
The DNA here is from genome assembly GCF_036324505.1 of Eleginops maclovinus. Lineage (NCBI taxonomy): Eukaryota > Metazoa > Chordata > Actinopteri > Perciformes > Eleginopidae > Eleginops > Eleginops maclovinus. The sequence goes on along the minus strand of NC_086349.1, from coordinate 8,585,581 downwards.
GAACAGGAAGACAACCTATCAGAACCTGAACTTCCTGCTGATCCAGCAACTCTCTTAGCACAGCAGATGGAACTAGAGCAGGCGGTTGAAAATATTGCCAAACTTTCAGTTGAGCAACCTCCTCGACCGTATAAGGAACCACCATCACAGCAACCTACCATATTGCCTCCTGTAGTCGTAGAACCAGAAGTCGAGGTTGAGGAAGAGAAGCGAGCTAATCCGGCAAGCGAGACTGAACTTGCAGCCGCAATAGATTCCATTACAGCGGAAGAAACATTGGCAGATGCAGATCATTTTGCAGCTCCTCCTCCTTACACTGCACTTATTCCTACCCCTGAATCCCTGACATCCCCCTCCTCCAATGAGATCATGGAACCTGAAACACACATGGTGATCAACAGTATACTTGCTGCAGACTCCGATGATGGTCCTCTGACACCCAGCCCAAAAGGGCTAATAGCAGAGTCTAAGGCAGCTGATGATGTTCCTCTCCTTGAAACTCCTAAGAAAACGGGCAGAGTTAGACCTAAAACCCCAAAGAAGTCAAGAGGTCGCAAAGGCGCAGCTTATAAGAAAGGAGATAATGCTTTAGAGGTTCCTAAACTAGAGCCGTCCCCAGTGAAGTTACCAGAGTCTATCCCAGAAGACCCAGAAACGATCAATTCAAAAGCAGTCACAGTTACAGCTGGGGCCACTGCAGCATCTTCGGTGGTCACTGCCGTTGCTACTTGTAGGCGTGCTGTTACAAGTGCTATAACTGTAGACACGCCCAAAGAGGCAGAACAGCCTGAAGTTGAACAGCCTGTACCAAAAGAATCTGCCTTTCACTCAGGCAAAAGCAACACCCCGGGTAGTAAAAAGAATCCCAAAGTAGAAGAACTACCTACCCCTACTCTTGCTCCTGCCCGCCCACAACCTGTGTCCCAGTTCAGTATACCTCTATTGCGGCCTGCCAAAATGCCAATTTCGCAAGACTGGCCTCCTAGAATTGAAGAAAGTAGAATCTATGTTGCTCCTCCGTGTCACGTTACAGTGGTAACTCCTTCTCCACCAGCATCGACTGCACTTGGAACCCCTTCAACAAATCCCCCATTGCCTCCTGACACAAAGGCCTCAGATATTGACCCTAGTTCTAGTACATTAAGAAAAATACTAATGGAACCTAAATATGTGACTGCATCAAACAGCAATTCTATACCTACCACAATGGTGACATCTGTACTGTCGGAACCATCACGGATGTCAGAGAATGAAAATCCTTCTGAAAAAGTTGGTTCAAGACAGTTACATCATGAAGAGAGACCACCTTTACCCCCTCAGCCCATACACCACAAACCCTTTCCATTGTCAGAGTCCCAACAGAACTGTGGAGACAAGATCCAGCATACAGTTATTTCTCCTGTTACCTCAGTGATAAGTCGAATTCCAATGCCTTATGATACAGAGGAAACCCCACGGATATCTCTTAGCAACCGGAGCATTGGAATTTCTATTCCCAAGCAAAAGTTTAGATCAAACTCTAATGAGAATAATCGCTACCATGGCATGGATGTAGTAGAAGATGGCACTAGAGCACGCTCTGTTGTTGAGCCCACTCCCTACAGTTCTGGCTCCAGTCCTGGGCTTAGGGTCAATACATCAGAGGGTGTTGTTGTTTTGAGTTATTCCGGACAGAAAACTGAAGGACCTCACAGAATGAGGGCCAAAATTAGTCAAATTCCTCAAGCCAGTGCTGGTGATATAGAGTTTCAGCAATCTGTGTCCAAATCTTCAATAAAGCAGGACCCACTCATAACACCATCCCAGTCGCCTACCCCAAAAGTAGGTCCAACACATACAGTTTACGGGCACACAGGGGTTCTCTTGACTGGCCAATCATATAACTCTCAACCTGTAATTTCAAGTATGAAACATGAGAGTATTGTGTGTGAAAAATCTGATGCCCCTTATCACACAACATCCCAGGGTGGTGTTGTGAAGATGTACCAACAGCCAGTTAGTTCTCCGCAAGTCTTGATGTACAACCAAGCTGTAATACAGCAGCAGCATGGCAATAGAGGAATGGGGTCTGAACATCTTCAAAAAAAAATTGAACTAGGCAAAGCTATTCAGCAATCTAATTTAAGCCCAGTCATGAGCCCACACCACCCATCACCGTCTGGAAGCCGCATGAGCCCAAGCCCTAGCATCCCAACTGATCGGTCAGCTCTACACCAAAAGCAAGAACCCCAGTCCCCAAGAACAGCTGTTCAATCCCCTTCACACTTTGTCAAAGCCTGTCCTCCCGGCAGTTCTCCTAGAGGAACCTCTGTCGTTCTGGGTCATGGCATGCCACAAATGTCTACATATCATTCTAGTATGCATCACCCACACTCAGAGCAGTCCTCCGTCATAATACAACCTCATAGTGTCACTCAGGCAATGGCTCATGGAGCCAGGATGAACACCCCACCGATGTCTGCGATAAACTATGGAAGGCGAGCTGACTCGCTGTCCTCTTCCCACCAAGGGCCATCACAACGCTCAAACACACCGCAGCCAAATGTTATCCGAGATTTGGTACTGCAGTCCCATTCAAGTCCCCAGGGGTCAGTTTCAGGTGGTGGTGGCAGCAATAGTCTTAATGAAGAAGACAACAGACACTTTAACCAAGCCCTTAGCAGACCTTCTGTGCCCCAGCTCCAATCAGATGTAATGATGATTCACAGTGATCACCGGGTACTCCACCCAAGCATGCGCATAGACCAGTACAGAGACATGCACCATCGCCTCCTGATGCACCAGCAACTGGGAGAGCAGGCTGCTGTAGAAGCAAGACAGTCCTCAGAGAGGATAACTCCTTCAAACAACATCTCTGGACATTCAAAGAGTCCTATGGTGGCAAAGAGCATTGATATTTCCACAAAAGAATCTCTCAAACCACTAGAAGGAAAGGTGATACATCCACCCTCAAGCGAAAGTAGAATCAGGGGAGTCCATGCATCTTCTCCTGCCCTGGTGTCGCCTCACCCACATGGGGTTCAGCTGATGCATCAAGCAGGGACGGGCTCCTTTCCAATATATCGCGACATGCGAGGCTTTCCATCCCAGTTTCCAGGACATCCTTCATCTGGACACAGCCTGCCTAATCAAGGCATAACATCTACACAGGTCAGTAGATGAACTTTTGTTACTGACATTTAGCTGATATTTCAGTGTTATGTATTATGTATTGTATTATTTTATGGAGCATAACCATGTACATCAATTATTCATTTGTTTTTATTTTTGTTTTTAAATCAGATTCCTCAGGAGCCTGAGATGAGTCACAGGGGCAAAATCTCTCAGTCATATGGGGGAGGCAGTGATTCCAAGCCGGAGAGTTCCCATCTCCGCCATGCTACCTCTACGGACCTCTCCCACATTTCCCGAATATCTCGGGATACAGTCTCCCCCTCATACCAGTCTCCCATGTCCTCTCCTATGAGTCTTACTCACAAGCCAGATCTATCTCTACAGAAAGGCCCTCCAGCCTTCCTGCCAACACCTCCACCAGTTGTACCTCAATCAAGTTCGCTGCATCCACGGCCTGATTCTAAGCTGGATCAGTCGGGGCATCGTTCCGTTGACATGGTGCAGCTTTTGACGGTAAGACAGCAGGTTGACCAGCTATTATTTATGAAAACACTCTCAAGACAATACCAATGAATAAGCATGTGTTTATAAAACATGTTTCTGCTTTACAGAAATACCCTATTGTATGGCAAGGTATGTTGGCACTGAAGAATGACCAGGCTGCTGTCCAGTTACACTTTGTTTCTGGCAACACCATACTGGCCCAGCGCTCGCTACCGCCCACAGAGGGAGGCCCTTTTCTCCGTATTGTCCAGAGGATGAGGCTTGAGGCTTCCCAGTTGGAGAGTGTGGCACGCAGAATGACTGTGAGTATTTTGTTTTTACTACCTCAGAAAAGCACAACAAAAGTTTAGATTTGATTGCACAATTCATGTACCATTGTATTCAATAACCTAACCTCTGTGGGATGTGTTTTTTATGTTTACATTTATGATAAAGAATTATCATTCATGGCAGGTGGACAATGACTACTGTTTGCTACTGGCTCTACCCTGTGGTCGAGATCAAGAGGATGTCCTTGGTCAAACTCAAGCCCTGAAAAGTGGCTTCATCACTTACCTGCAGGCCAAACAGGCAGCTGGCATTATCAATGTCCCCAACCCTGGCTCTAACCAGGTCTGTGATCCTCAAAACTTGTCTTCTTTTTTAATTCTACCTGTGTTTTACAATGACATCTCAAAGATATTTTATTCTGTCTCTCATCATGTTATTCTTATCTTTTGATTTACAGCCAGCCTATGTGGTGCAGATTTTCCCACCGTGTGAATTTTCGGAGAGCCACCTCTCGCGCCTGGCCCCGGACCTTCTCAACAGCATCTCCAGCATTTCCCCTCACCTCATGATTGTCATTGCCTCTGTTTAAATACCTCCGTTGTTTTCTTGAACAAAGCCAACACCAGCCCTTTTGACTCGTCCAGTTTTCTAAACTGGAATTGCCTCATATTTTTATGAGTTTGACTCAAAGAAAGGAAAACCTTATTAAGCATGCACTCACCTTTTTCTTTCACTTCACCAAGTCCTTAAGTCAATCAATGACATCGAATTCCAAAAACTATTCCTTTTACAGAGAGGATCTAAAGGGTTGAACCGGGATTTTTGATGATCATTTTTGATAACTCGTTTCATTTTTTGCCATTTTTGGAGGTGTTGTGCATAGCTTTTCTAATTCATAGCATCCATACAGCTATGGATTGAGACCTTCCTATTGGACATTTTTTACCTTCATGAAAGTGATTGTGATTTTTTTTCTCTTTAAAAAAAAAGACAAACGACATGATAAGTCATTGCACTATGTTAAGGAAAAGAATTGTGAACTCTGTACAGATTTGAGTATAAAATGATACATGTTATGGAATTACTCTCGTGATCCGCCACGCTTGCGCACGAAAAAAGAAAGTCATTGCCTGGAAAAAGATCAAGAATCTTTTCAGCCTGATCCATCATACTACTTTCACTCCTTCACCATCAGCCAACTTCTACGTCATTTCCGGACTCAGCTCTCCATCCCGAGGTGTTCCCTGCCCCAGGACCTCGTGAGGGGACGTTTAGAGTTGTACACTCAATGCCTCAACAGGGGACTACTATATAAAGAGTATTTCATTTGTTTATTTTTGTTTGCATCTTCTTTAAGTCTTAGGGTATTGTGGACAATTGTTAAACTGTATATATTATACATATTTAAAGACTGAAGCAATGTGGAGAGACCAAGTGAATAATTTTACAGGACAGATCATCAAATGTTTTCTTTTTTTTCTTTGGGAAGGGGCAGGGAGGGGAATAGGGGGAAGGATCTGTACATGATCCAGGAGTGATATTCAAGAAAAAATATTTTTAAAATTGATTCTGTGCCAAACCGTCTTTTGCAAACGCTCAACACATGAAATGTATCGAGAAAAAAAATTGATTAGAACCTATTTTCATATGTGACTTTGTATTTTGCCCCTCAGAGGGCAGACTTGATTCCTTTTGTTTTTGTATTGGTCATCAACCCAACTCTGTTACTACAGTGCTTTTACATTATGAAGTTTTATCCTCATTTTGAAGGAACCATTATATTGTAGGGGTTGCATTTCTGTGTGTATTCCTGTTCTCCTCCTCCTCCCTGATATGGGCCTTTACTGCCCCCTGCTGTCTGAAAAGCATCCTCTCATATTTAGGACTGCATCCTGAGGTCATGTTAGCCCTGACTTCATGACAGACTATAGCATGCTTTATTTTCAAATTGTGAACTGAAATCATGAAGGCAAAGAATGTGTACTCGACATCATGCCGCTAATGGATGTGTTGATCATCTGTCTCCATCTCTCCCCTTAACTGTCTCTTTGAGCCAAGCTGTAAATACTAATGTCCTTAATCTGTGCTCTTGTGTATTTTTCTCATTTATAATTGTCTTTTTCAGGGTCTTTTTGTTTTTGTTTTGTGCAACAAAACAAAGCAGTCTAAAAGAGACATGAAATAAGGTGTGTGAAACCGATGCTGAAAGTAAAAAATGGGCTTGTCAGTTTTATGGTGTAAATATTTCTATGACTGCAAGCTGAATACTCTCATGGTTATGTTGAAGGCACTTATAATTTTTGATAAAAAAAATTAGAAAAAAAGGAGAAAAAAAAACTTAAAACGGTGATTAATATGAAAACTGTCTTTTGATCAATCTTCATTTTGAGTGTACTTTGCTGTTCCTCCATGAGGACATTTTAAAACTGTAAAATAAATGGTTGTTTAACTTACTTCTAAAGATCATTAAATGGTCACTTCTGGTTTGTGTTTTCCTGACTTTATAAACTGAAGTTATTTTGATGCACTGATTTGAAGAAGAAAGATTACTCCAGAATCTGAAAGAGGACTTATTATTTTTCAGGTTCATATTTGTATTTTGTGCCTCTACTGTGACATGTTTCCATGCTTTAATGTTAAAAAAGGTGTTTATTTTTATCATATTGCCTGTGCTGCAGCACTTATTTTCACCCTCTGTCTGAAACCAGAGCCCAGTCTGCTCTGATTGGTCAGTTGGTCTGTTGTGATTAGTCAACTGCTTAAAGATGTCCCACCCCTGTACAACCTTTTGGAGCACTAGCCAATAGAAGTGAAAGTGTAACATTGTGATATCATTATGGAATGGAGGTAAACAAAGGACTTCAATGGGGGCGTTTCAGGCATGGAGGGGAGTGTGTGGGAGAGAAACTCCCTCTGGAGGGTACTTTAGGATTTTAGCCATTGCAGACCATGTACATGGACAAAAACCTATTTAACACACTACAGGACAGGGAAAACCCAAAAAGCACAATAGAGCCTTGCTAACTGTGGCTAGGTTAGAAGATGTTTTCTTTCAGTAATATAAAATCAAGATAGCTAATCTGTTCACTTTCTAGGAGTCTCATGCCTTTGCAACATGTTGCTATAGTGAAAATACTTAATGGATATTATTGCTCCTCAGTGCTGCAGTCCGTCCTGCCGTCAGAAGGTGTCAGTATATCCCTTAACTACATGCTGACGGTCCAAGCTGTGACAGCATTGTGAACCTAATTCAGGTTTCCATAAAAGTCAATTGTCATTTCAATACACTATGAAAATGATGTTGTTCCTTGGAACATAGGCCTTGCCTTCTTTCTGTTACAACTACCTATTCCTTGGGGCATAGTTTGTATCTTTATATTTGATTGTGTCAAAGGGAAAGTGCACTGGAAGCAGAGAACCTTTGCTTATATCTTAACAAATAATTTCCAACGCTAAACAATTTCAAAATGTGTCTTTGATGGAAATTGAATTATTTTTGTTTGCAACTAGCAAGACCTAGGTTTAATTATGGTCTGCCACAGAGGGAATTGTGGGGGATCTTGTATGCCTTAACATGCCTGTGTTGGTCAGGAAACATTTTCTACTTTAAGTATTATGATGCACGGTATTGCTGTCTCACTGCACCTCAGCTGTTATGGATACTGTAAAATTATAATGATAAAGGGTGCACATCAAATCAATATTTACAGCATCCAGGATTTGCTACACGTGCAAGCACTGTCAGATTTATTATAATGTAATGCCAAATCTTGAGTGTGTCTAACATATTCAAAGAATGTTTTTGTGTCTCAGTTTTCAGAGTGGTATTCACATGGCATGGAGCAAGACAAATGTGCGCAATGTCTGTCGAAAGCTGCAGTTATAGAACCATCCCTGAGGCAAACAGCTCCATGGTCTCGAGAATTTTAAGACCGTGGCTTGAACATTTCCGGCTGTACCCGTCACATTTAAAAGTACACTAGCCTACAGATTTAGCGGCTATTGGAATTCTGTTTCGGAACATTCAGTGGTCAGGATCTGTCATTGTTTTTGGATGCTTTCCAAAGTGCAAATTTGAAGTGCAATTAGTTACAGTCAAATGCAGGCAGCCTGGGAAAAGATAGCAACTTAATGCTTATGGTAACTAAATTGTTATTAGTCAGCAGAATATATTTATGTAACAAAACAAAAAAAACAGCTCGCAATGCATTATGGACTTTTTTTATTTTCATCCCACAAGGCTGATGCAGTTGATCAGGACTTGCCATAAAAAAGAATGACATGGGGAAGACCAGCTGCAGCCGCATACGCCGTGGATTGAGCAACCAAACAAGGGTAAAGAGGCCTAAACTTGTGCTTAGCTCATTTTCCTTCTCCTGTCATTATTCTACAGCAGAAAGGAGTGCGACCACAGAGAAGAGGTGAGGCACAAATGATTTATAGTTCCCTGACAGGCCAAGACCTGGAATGTTAATTGACGCCCTGTACGCAGCGTGAGAAGAAGCAGATCATATTGGGACAATGAAAAGGCAAGACTTTAGGAAGAAATCTGGCATACTTTCATGCACGTTGTTCCATTTTCCTGTAACAGATTTGCTGCTCTTCTAAAATAACAGGCCTTGAGCGATGAAGCGAAGACAAAAAGGAGTCGTGTGCCACTGTCCTTAAAGTAGACCTCATTCATATCTCTGAGCTGCTCTCTTCTTGAATTCCTTGCCGCAAGATGACATTTCGAAAACCCAGTTTTAGCTCCAAAATGTTAAGAATGTTGCAAATTCAGAGGTTGGTTTTCTAGACTCTGATAAGTGCTTGTTTTCTTGTTTGTGCCCTTCTTGGCATTGAGCTCACTGCATTCCATGCTGGTGTTTGGACACTTGCATAAGAGTGTAGACTAAATCAAGTAAAAGGGATCATTTGATTAAAAAAAGACTTACTTTAATTACTTTACTGCCTATTTCAAAGTGTTTGAGTCGGTACCCATAAAGTTGACAACTAGCTTTGACTTTGGAAGAAGTTTGTTAACCATCACACATCAACACACATTTGCATGCTTTTGTTTAGCCATTATTTCAAGAAATACAGCAATAAGAACATTTACAGAACTTCTGCTCAACAGATGGTTGCTTTTCTTGCCAGAAACCTTCGAAGACCTTAAACTTCATAACCAGAGGCACCACCTTGTGAAAAGCCCTGAGGTGCTCCACCAGCCTTTTCTTTCAGCAGAGCTGTAAGCCTGAAGCTTGACCCATGGTTGTAGCTGACAACTTCAAATCATTTGGCTAACCTCCACCTACAGCTATGTGGGGGAACTATCATACAGCATCCTAGCATTTTCCTCAAGGTCAAAGTGTGGTGTTCAATTCAAATTAAAAACATATTACGGATACTAAAAGTGTAAGTCTGCAGCTCCTAATGTCTAAATTCAAGGTTAATTTTCAAATATTTCAACAATATGTATTATCAGTTTTCAAGGATACATTAAACATACACAAAAACATGAAACTTATATGGCACAAAAAACTAATACCTAACCATACCATAAAAAAGAATAAGTTCTAGCACAATGAAGTCCATGCATTTCAAGTAAAGAAAACAAGACAGAATCTTCTGAAAAAAAAATCAATCATTTAGAAAAAGCTGTGAGAAGCCCTTTTGGTGAGAAGCCCTTTTTCCTTTCTTTTTTACTTATTTTCCTAGCAAGAGAAATGGGCCCCTGACTGCCAGAAGTTTAAGTCCTGGCTAAAATTGAGTAAATACATGTGTGGGTGTTTGTTGGGTGAGGCTGGAACAGTACTTGTTCGTAGTGGAGAAAGCTGACTCACAGCTGTAAGTAAGTAGAGCTACTTAAGTTTTACCAGGCAAGAATGCCTTTTTTATTTTGCCTAATTTGTACATTGGATGATGAGAATGCAACACGTCAACAAAAACTAAAATGTTTAACATTATATTTATCTTTATTATACTTGTTACTTATACTTGATACTTGTTTTAGTACTTTTAGACTAAACGATTGACACCAAATGTGTCTGCATCTTCTGCTGTCAAACAGGTTAGCATAATGTCTGTTTATGCTAATTGTTGGTGCTAAGCATTATCCTAAAAGAACAACATTTAGGGATATTTACTGTAAAAGGTTTTTTAAAAAACCTGTTAAGGCTTGTTAAGAGACTATGGCATACATTTAACAGTGTTAAAAAACAAAACATAAACTTTGAATGTCACAAGGTTCTTGTTAGCCAGAAATTTGCCAGCTAGCCTACTGGAATGTGCTGCAAAATTAATGCAGCTTTTAAAGCACAACATTGACATGTTGTTTTATACGGTTCAGATATACAAAAACAAGAATAAAAAACGATAATAATAAAAACACTTTTTAGTCTTAAACAAAGTGTTGATGTGACACCCATGCTAGCAGCTGCTCCGCTAGCTTTTTTTTTAGCTCAGGTAGACTTTTTAAAGATTCCATCTGGAGCACACTTTAAACTCACTATACATATCCTAACATAAATGAGTATCTGCAACATTTTTTACCAGTACAATTTGAACATTATGTGGTCCACGCAAATCACTTTATATTAGTTAGCATTTGGAAAATAACAGATCACGTTTTTAAGGAATGTTGCTGACTTTAGATGTCCAAGTTTTAGCTTTAATCTCAGCTGTCTATAAATATGGTAACTGTTTTGTCTTTTATAGATTTCCACTCACTCTGTGAAGCATGGTGGCAATATACCTGCAACCGTAATTGACTTGTGGGAAATGTTTATTACAGAAATAATAGATATACAATGAGTTAACATACTAATTGGGCTTTGTCTCTTTCCTCCCATTCATCTAATTTGCCACACCCTATGTATGGTATGTATTGTTTATATGTAAAATGTATTCACATATGAAATCTAAATCAAATATTTAATAAAAACGGTAATCTAAATATTCAATCTAAATATAAATATAATATTGTGTCCAAATGCTAAATTTAAATCTAAAGATTAAATCTAAATGTTAAATCACAACATCATCAACACACAGACTCTAGCCACTTTTAGTATGATTATCTGGTTTTGCCTCAACATAAATTCTCCTGTCATTTCAGTTCCTGCCTCGTTCTCGCCCCTTGCATTCAACTCATTCCCCTCACCTGGTTTACGAAACCCATTTCCCCACCTGCAACTCATTCCCTGATTAGCCTCTCAGCATACGTGCCTCTTCAGTTTCACTTGATCCCTGCAAGATTGTATTGCCAATCTCCCTAGCTTTTTAGTTAGTCTCTAAGTCTACGTGCTTTGCCTCTTTTGGACTTTGACTATTCTGCCTTCCCCTTCTTATACATTTTAGACTTCTTGTGCCTGACCTCCCAGTTTTGACCAAGCCTTTACTTTACAAGTAAGCCAAACTTTCCTTAATATCCTTCCTGTTTCATTTTCATGCTTTTAAGTTTGCTATGATATGTCCCAAATCTAAATCTGAATGTTAAATCTAAAACTTAACAGAGCAAACTCCTAATGTGTCCTCTCCATAATCAAAGCCATTAGTGAGATCTTTTTTTTCCACTTGCCTGAGCAGTCCCAAAGACAGCATTAGGACCTTTGCTGCTACAGGAAACATTTTTTCAACCACACAGAGTAGACATGGCTTATTTCCATGACCGAGTGATAAGGTCCTGAAATACAGTGTGGTACTTGTTGATTCTGTTAACATGGCAGTTTGATAAAGGTAAAATAAGTTATCAGAGTATATTTAGAGACAAACATTGCCAGGATGCATTAATGGGAACATAAACTGGAGAGAGAGCTTGGAATGAGTCAGATAAGATGTGTTTTACTGTTGGACCAGATCATTGCTAACAAGGAGAACATACAACGTTCATGTAGGTAAATACACACAGTCTCTATCAAGCAATTGAAGACATTTTTATTAGGCACAGGTACATTTCCCACGGATTTATGTTTTTTAATGCTATTTAAAGCTATTTACCTTTCAATCAATTTTGTAACCCTACAAAGAAGTTGTCATTCAAACAATACAACACAAGCTGACTTATAATACCTTTTCACGTAAAGTGAGAATGCTTCTCCGGGCTCAATATGAAAGGTTAGCGTCAGGTAAACACCACTGAATGAAACGCGATGATATAATCACTCCACTTTACAAAACACAAGTGTTAGAAAAAAGATCAAGTGACTGATGGGGTCACGGTACAAGTTAGGTGTGGACGGGCAAGGGTGCATCGATATATGGCTTCACCATGGTGACTCAAACATGATCAACACAACACCTTCCTCTGATAACACGGATTACTTTCTTAGTAGAATCTGATAATGTTTTGTGTGAGCTTTCATATTTGGTCTCCATTGCTTCTTTAATTTCATGAAACCTCTGCAATTCTGTTGGACAGAACTAAATTAATATGCATTTTTTTTTAGCTCCTCTTGTTTACATGCAAATGATGAAGCACCTGGATTCTTCAAGGCCTATAAGGATGCGTTGGTTTAGCCACAGACACTTTTTTCCTACCAGAGCATTTACTAGTCTAATGCTAATTACCTTGGTTTGGTCTCTCGTAGATTCTAGAGAGCCTTGGTAAAAGATGTTGTGGCTGTAACCCACGAGAGCAGAATTTCTGTGTTTGCACATAACTTTGATAAGTCTGCAATGCAAAGTATGGTTTTTAATAATAATGGGTGGTTAAAGGCCTTTTATTGGGGTATTACCATTACTATTGAATTCGGTCACAAATCTTAGCATGAAAGTGTCCCACAAACAAATGTGTTAACTGCAGTTCCTGCAAAGCCAATTGTACTTAAAGCGTTTGAAACCTGCTTTGTATCATTCACATTTGTTCTTTTTGCACATGGCCACCAACTAGCCATCTAGTCTAGTTGCCAGCTTAGTGAACTCTAAAATGTTGAGTATACCAATGTTAGAATTGTATAGTATGGGTCCACAGCACATTGAAACTGCTGGATGCTAACTTGCATATGTTGAGCAATTAGCACAATTTTAGAGTGATTGTGGGTGTTATTGAGAATGCTGAATCCATTTCTGGCATTTTCAGGATAACTCTCGGTGGGCTGATTTTGACCATGAGTAGTGTTTGTGACAATTGGTTATAGAGCAAAAAATAAAAATGATTGCTTCTATGGTGGACAATTTATTTTAAAAATAAATAAGCAATCGGTCCAATCCAAATGATCCAGAGTCCCCTAAATCTTCAAATTTGACCCAAAAATTCATCCAAATCAGTCCACCTCAGCATCCTCAATAACCCCCAAGATGGCTCCAACATTATCCAAATTGGCTAAGGCATTTTCAAACTTTTGTCTTCATAGAATATAATGGTAATTCATTACTAATTAATGCAACTTCTGCTAATTGTCCAAATTGCCCAACATATGAAAGTTAGCATCCAGCAGTTTCTATGTGCTGGACAACCGTACTGTACATTTCTAACATAAAACTTTGGTGTACTTAACATTTCTGGATTCTGGACAATAGGTCTATGAGTTCCCCATTTCGTTCTACCCTCATGTATGACATGTTCTGGAATGACAATAAATTATGACTTGACTTGACTGTATGAACTGGCAAATGGGGCAAAGCCTGCGAGCTAGTAAAGGCAGTCAACTCGAGCACCAATGATACATTCGCACATAACGCCCCTCGTCACACTTGCAACCAACCAAACATAGTCTCCTAATCTGGCGCTCTATTTAAGCTGTTGGATCCGCCTAATTTTGCCTTGCTAATGCAGCTGCTGCTACTACTGCTGTTTCCATGCTGCTAATGCGTTCACCTCGCTGCTGCTGCTGCGTTCACATTGGCGATGCTCGCCTGCCCCACCACCACCCCAGCTTCCTCCCCAGCTTCCATCTGTAGGCTCGGGGGTATAGTAATCTAATCATCACTCAATGTACTATGTTAATATGTGGAGTGATCAGGCCTGAGTCTAGATGCCAAACTCAAACTATATACTGTTTCTAATAAACATATTAATGAAACACGTGAGTTGTCTGACTGAACTAGACTAAACAGAGGAGTTGCATGAAACCCTACTTGATTTTTACCCAGTACAGAATTTTTGGATGCCACAAATGCATTTTAAAACTCAAAGGGAATTCAAAAATACAGATCTCCATCAGGGACAAGTGAAAAGAAGCATGTATTCGCCCATTGATTCTGATCCATTCAGAAATTGTTTCTTGCCGCATGAAAATTAGGCCCACATTTTTTCTGTAATCCTGCTGACAAAATGACAATCCAACACAAAAACCAAACCAAATACATAACCTCTTTGGCAAAAGTAAAAAAGCAACACACATGCACAGTAGTCATATTAAATAAGCCTTTTTTTTTGTATGAGCATGGCTTCTTAAGATCGCTCTGGTTGATATATAACAGTGGGACTTTGTCCGTTTCTTGTTCCATGTCTTCTTTTCCAAGCAACGGGGTTTGGGTCGTGATCTGGCTCTAGGGAGATGTGAAGTTGATTTGTGGTTCTTTCACTTTTCAAGGATAATAAAAGACAGGCTTGTGTAGTCCTCCATTTTTTCACCCTCCATCTATTCTGGATACACCCTCCTCCTCCATAACCCAATCTGTCAGCCAGTGTGAATGACTGTGAGAGACTTGAGATTTTGCTTCTGGGTTTTTGGGTGGAAAAACTAGACACAGGTCACTTGAGGTGGGTGTAGGTTTGAAAACAGTTAGCATGTGCCTGACTCACTCTGAAATACGTTTCCAGGGGTGGGGTGGGGGAGCACAAAGAGCCATTATGCCAGTCAGGATGTGTTGATTGTTCAGCATGCTCCGCCTGCACAGCGCTCAGAGTAAATGATGCGGTTGGAATTTTTTAAGACTGGAAAATGCGAAAGAGGAATTAAGGAAGAGATAAAACACAAAGGAAGGCATTAAAACGAGGACAGCTTGGAATCCTCTGCAGTGTTCTTTTCCATCGCGTCTCTGTTTGTGTTTGTTGGACAGCTAATTGTTCCGTTACTGCTTTGCCGGTTTTTGAATCTCCTCTGTTAACAATCCAGAGCACTAACAAACTATAAGCTGTTTACAAGAATATCACTGCTGCCCTCAAACCGCAACCAAGTTTTGATTTATGAAAAGATATGGTCCCACCAGAGATTAAGGCAGTAACCAAAGTCAAGTTTCTCATAGATTTATGTGTTGCTGAGAGATTCTTGGGCCTTTTAAGTTTCAACTGGAACACTGTGACAATATTATTACTCTGCTATTTTGTATTCTTAGAGAATTATGTTCTTATTTCCTAGATTTCATTAATTTCCTTATTGTGTAATTAATGATACATTTCTGCCTTGCCTCTGCATGAGGACCATGCTCCATAGTCAGTATATTATTTACAGTAGATGGTAGTCAGCACATCTCGAGTTTGGAAAAACAGGCAGGAGAACAGACACCTAAAACCAATGGCCACCTAAAAACACAATATAAGCTTAAGTATGTGGTCTATTTAATTCAGGCTGATCCTAATTACAGTGGTGCTAATGTATAGAAATACTGAAGTTGAAGTTAGAGAAAATGTGGTAAAAGGCTTTACTAATGTAAAGCAGGGAAATTATTCTTTATATAGCGGACACATAAACTTATATCGTTTTTTGTAGGTGGGCTTTTGTTTTGTGAGAGGTAAAAGATCTAATGGCAGATCGTACCTGACAGCAGAATTACATCTGGGCAAATCAAGCAGCCTCCTCTGGAGCCAAAAGCTGAAGTCAGAGCTGCCTTAAGGTGCAGTAATGGCCCACTAATGGTTAGCAGATGCTGGCTCGAGAACATCTCTCACTATTGAAACCTATTTTAAAAGTCCCAATTTCCCAGAAATATGTTGTAAGAAAGGAGTAAGACTACAAGTAAAAATCCCTAAGATTCTTTTGTCAAATAAATGCCACCAATGAGAACAAAAACTTTGTGATCTTCGAAATGGATGACTGATTATTCAATACAATCTCAGAGATGGATATCTCAAAACCTCTGCAGGTTAAAATGGAACTATATCTGCATGGCTACATCCCATAAGGGTATGTGATGAAAGAGGTTTTTTATGATATGAGTAACCTCAACTCAAGTTGCCCTTGGGACATTGAATATGCTATTGTCATGTTTTAAGCCTTGTTAGCGGCATTTATACAGACTTGTGGACACCAGAGGATGAATTCCAATGGGTTTTTATTATTTGGTGATCCCCTAAAGTATTCTCCTCTGCCATTGTGAAATGTCTTGATAGATATAGAAAGGATTACCACGAAATTTCCTTCTGATTTTGGGGGTACGTACACTTTTCCTTTAGCTCCACCAGCAGGTAAAGGATTAAGTTTACGTATATGTGATGGAAAATGTTTCGAAACTCTGTCTCTTGGTTATTGGGTTGGTAATAACACATTTGGTAAAATTCCCTTTGAACATGTGTGGGCTACAGGTACAGAAAACAAAAATATGCACCTCAAAAATTCATAGTCATTGCAAAGTTATTTTCTCTTTTAATCCCGCTATACGCCCACGTGCTAGCAGGCAGAATTCAACCGCCTCACAGGTGCAAAGACAAACTTTAGTCTTGGTATTTTTTGAAAGAGAAAAAACAAGCAAGAACAGGCTTTTAGTGAGACAGTCCTGACAGACAGGAATTGAAATAAGCCACAATTCCACAAACAGCTGTGATGCGCATCTATTTAATGAAACACCATCGCCACCGTCGCCAGCACCTCTATGCCAGTGTGACTCCCTATAATGGCAAAGATGCAAGCAGGTACATGAATGCCCATGCCTGCACTGTACGTGATAAAACACGTACACAAACATGCAAGCATGCACACATGCCCTGCATTCCCTCACTTGAATCTATGGATGTAACAACTGCAGGCAGGCTGTCTAAACACTACAATGTCAAAAACCTCTTCTGACAGCGCTGCAAGTGAGAGTGAACATGTGTGTTCATAGTAATTTGCCATCTGGAAGTTCATTTTAGGTGTGTTTATGATGGCAAAGGTTAAAAGACTGGAAGTTTTAAGGCTTTTTGGCAAAGACAGCAGTTGCATGGCACCACCATAGTTTCTCTGTAAACAAGGAAGTAAAGTGATATCATCTCTTGTGCTGGCATTTTACATCTGCCCACACATAGACATGCCTCACCTTGCAATATCACCTGATTTGGAACCACACTTATTTTCTTTTTGACTACTTTGTCAATCTCTTTGAAACACCCAGATGTGGGTATTGAATATTGCTTTAAAAATATTTTTTCATGTATTCCTAAGTCTTTTTCAATGACTTTTTCTGACTAAATTAAACTGAATTATATAAACGGAATTATACAACACGTATTTCATTTTTTTAAGGAATGGCAAGGACTACTTTGCATTTTCGAAAGGAATTTGGAGGGTGCAAAGTAGGACTAAAACAGTACTTGCACAATGGGACAAAAGCACTCTTCACTTGAGTAAGTAAACTATAACAACAACTACTACTCATTCTATTACTACTACTGCTACAGCTAGTTTTGCAACTCTAAAAATGCTGCTGCAGCCATTGCTACTCTAAGCCCAGCCCATATGCACTTGAAAGTCATCAAATAAGGCAGCTACTGTTTGGTTTCGTATTGTGCCATCAGGCTTGCTTTACAATTGTGCAGATTTTAGCTAGCTTCAATTACAGAGTAAGGGAGACGTTCTTGAGATGTGTCATTTACCCTAAGTTTGTATTAGTAACTCCATATTTTTGATCAGTTGCACCCTTTTGGAACGTTATCAGGGCAATGAATGAGTTTAAGTAAGTGAAAAAAAGAGTGCTTATCCAACGCTATGAACAGTTTGCAGTTTTGTTAGCTATCACATTCAGTTATGTTTGATTTAGGTGACAAAACAACCATATGAGTAGATGATAACAGTACACCTTAAAGTAGATTTAGTAGGCCATTTTTAACCCATTTCTATGAGGCTGATATCGACTGATAACAGCCATTTAATGGGCTGAAATGTATTCAAAGTGGGTGTCCATTTCTGCTATTGTATCTCCCATTCCACTATAAATTCCCACCCCCCTTCAGTTCAATTAACAATTATGTCTAAACAATTATCTTAAAATAATCCCATAGACATGAAGGACATTAAGCCCCTGAAACACACATCAAGCCTACTTCAGGATCAGCATGTAGGGACACACACAGACACACACAGCTGTCCCAACACTTTCATTGGCATAACATGCCTTAGTTACTTGGAGTCAGAGCTAGACATGCCTCACATGCCTACCTCAGCAGACCACAAACCACCATGGGGCGGTGGGCTCCTACCACCGGGACAGGTGCTGCTGATATGACATCACGGCCTACTGTGGGTGGGTGCTCCTTGAAAAAGCTCTCACATATCCATGACAAAGCACTGATGACAGCTACAACTGTGGGATAATGGAGATATAATAATAAAGAGCGTGTGACCAAACATACAGTCTCTTAACAGTAGTAGAGATTAACTGCAGCCATGACAGAGATTTGTGAGGCAGTCAACACTTTACGCCATCAGAAGGAAAGGAAATGATGCATGAACATGTATGAATCATCCTTGACATGACCAACGACCAGCCTGAGACTTATAGCTAAAAAGTTCTAGCATGCAATCTTTACAAGTTGATATTTTGTGTAAGCTTAGCAGAAGTAATTCCCATATTTGGTGACCATAAATAAGTAGTTTAATATGTCAGAATCTTGGCAGAGCCCTATGCCTACAAAGTCAGTTTTGGGCATATGACCAAGAAAGATCAACAGTGAAGCATGAACACTCTGTTCTAGGTTGTCAATCAACTTGTTGCTAATTGCTACTGGCAGGGAGTGTGGAGGGAGGAGGGGAACGGAAACGACAAGTGTTTATCTTACTGATGATCTTTAAACTTACCTACCACAGATTCAACATCTGAGGCGCCGTTTAAGGCAAGTCAACTGCAGATTATACTTAGTCAGCTGGACTGGGAGAAACCATTTTAGATCTAGTAATTGAGCTGTCAGTTCCATGATGTGCACCCTAAAGTTGAACATTTGCTTACACAGACTGTCAAAGCATAACGGTTTGCTGGGGTTTAATTTGAAGTGTAAAATGAACTGTGTAGGATCAAATTAGAGTGCGGCCAAAATTAGAACCTGAGATCTGAGGCGGGCTTTGTAGAAGAACGCTTTCCTGTCAATAGAAACCAGTTGAAGTGGTTTGGGCATTTAATCAGTTTGGATTCCCTGATGTCTCCCTCTGGCGTTGCTCATCCAGACACATCAACGTAGATGGAGACAAGAACTAGAACATGTTTTAGCCATCTGATCTAGAAACACCTTGTGTTGGAGCCCAAGGACATGGCTCCAACACAAATATGCAGCAGAAAAAAAGGATGGACGGCTGGCCAAGAACAAACATGTTTGAGAGAAATTAAAACAGGATCTAGAATAGAACCCTGTGGAACGCCACAAAAGATGAAGATGGAAAACAATACTCTAACATTTTTGATCTTTTGTATCAAATGCTAAAATATGATTTGAAAAAGCAGGATTAAAATGTGATTAATTATTTTCCCAATTTCAACCCAATCTCATTACCAAGTGGTTACACACGACTGCTTGGTCAGGACCACTGGGTGTAATTTTCTAACGCACACGTCCTAGGAATTAAAAGGACGCTTCACTTGAGTAAACACATGGTAAATGTCTTAGAGTGCTGTGGATGGATTTGTAAAAAAGCCTGCTGTCGGACAGACCCTAAAGTGTGAAAGAGACCGGGATGGTAATTTTGGCCTCTTTGACCTGTAAGACATGAAGGCGTGCACTGATAAAGCCCTGAATGTGAGGTCTTAAATTCACACACTCCTTGTCCATTTCCTCCCTCCTTCCATCCCATCTGATACCAGCGAACCCAGTAGGGTCATCTGGAACTGAATCAACAGGTGGCTTTCAATGGAGGCTCTCAGCAGCCTGGGGTCCGTCCTCCTCGGCCCCTTCAGGAATCCACCTCGACTTTATTATAAGCCCTGTCTCCCTTTGCTCTCTGCTCTGTGCTCCCTTAAACGTCTACAATAGCCTTCAGGCTGGCAGTCACTCGATATGGAAGGAGGAGAGGAAGGAGGCGCCTGAAGGAGCTGATCATTCTAGTTGGGTGAGCAAATGGGAACATCTGCCACTCCAGTGTGACCCATGTCTCCAATAAAAAAAACATGGGAGGCGTCGTCTGAGAATATGAGCACGTTCCAGTTCAGGGCATAGGAATGCTTAGATAATGTTGTGATAAGTAGTATGAATGGTACGATGCATCTTTTCTGCCTTTTCCCCTGCAGGTAGTTCAGAACTTTCCGAGGACAACTAGCAGTCTGTTTAGGGGGAGGTGGGAGGAGGGAAGGAAGAGGAAGATAAGGAGGTCTAATTTGAAATGAATATAGACTTAGGGAGGGCCCGTGGGACTTATAATTACATAGAGATGCACTGATGAATCCGTTAGTTCAATCCATCTTACAAGTTTCCATCTGATCTAAAGGAAATATCTGTCAGTAACCAAGAACAAAAGAGTTTGGTTGAAAAGTGTCTATTAACAATCTCTTAAATAGATCAGTACAGCTTGCAGGTCGAACAACCAACAGTGTCAAGAGCACAGAAAAGAAGAGGATTAAGTTAGTTTTTATGATCAACAGTACTTGAATAGGGATGCTGTAAAAATGCCTTAGATAATGACTCCGGCTAAGATATGCTTCGGACAGTTTTATGTTTCCTGCTGTCAGATAAACTATTAATCATTACATTCAATAAGTATGTCGCTTTCAAGTGTGATCTGAAGCTGATCTACAAGAAAACTAAATCCTTTCACTCTCCTTTCAAGTTCCTGATATTTCATTGAAACAAAGCCTTTTTAGAGTCTTTTTAGGTCCACATTCTTTGTTTTAATCATCAATCATAGACAACATACATTTTGCATAGATTTTTCTGACATTCTTTAGTTCTTTTCACCAATAATAGATACAGTATGTCACACGAATTTAAATTCATTACAGGTTCTTTTCGACTCCATGATTCGACATGAATCTGCAAGAAAATGCTATTGATGCATAATGGGAAAGTAGGACCTATTTTTCTTGGAACTCACTCTATTCTACTAGGATTTTAAGTAGGGGAAATCGCTCACCAAAGTCAAATCACTGCATGTTCTGCTCAAAACATCAAAGCAGAACATGCAGTGATTTGACTTTGGTGAGTTGGTGGTTTAACAACAATCGTGACAAAAAATGTTTGCACAAATCATATACAGCTCTGAGATTAACCAAACACAAAAACCATGAAAGGCATTACAGGCTCAACTTCTGAAGTTTACGGGAGATTAATGTTGGTATCAGCTGTCACTGAATGTTTCCCTTCAACAACGGCCTCTTTAGCTATTTGAAATACAAATGACCATACTGCAGACAACCACACATGGTTGGTTTACATTACAACTCAACACGTAGGTCACACATGCCCTCCAGCTTCCCACCCTGCCACCTCAACACACCGGGGCCACAATACCACCAACATTCGCTCATCACCACATGCACATATTTGTATGCATAATATATATACAATTTATAAACGTCTCCCTTGTATGTTGATTCAGGGGAAATCCAGCTGCCATGTGTGTGGCTTCTACAGTGATTGATGTAAAGTATTAGCACTGTGTGGTTTCAGGCTGTTAGGGATAAGGGTTGTACAAGGTAAATGAAAATCCGAAGTGATCTTTATCTTTTCTTTAAACTGCAAACAGTTCATGCTTAACACTGCTGCCACAGGTAATTTGCAATTCATCAGCACAACCTGATGTACCATTAACCTGACTCTTAATCCCCCTTCCTCCCCACCGACACCATCGCCCTTATCAGGTAGCAGTGAATCTGACAAGGCACATGGAACTACTTTCTCATGCAGATCCTGAACAGAGCTGGATCAACAGGATCAGGTGTTGTTTTCTTGGTTTGAGGAGGTGGAGAAGGGAGGGGGGGTTATTTGCAGGAGATGGAAGTGTCAGGAAAAATAGCTAATCAGACTAACAGATGAGCCAATATCCTGTTCTCACATATGCTGGGGCCACAATTGCTGTGTGTTAGGTTGTGTGTGTGTGTGTGTGTGTGTGTGTGTGTGTGTGTGTGTGTGTGTGTGTTGGGGGGGACAATGGCCCTGCTGTTGGCCGACCCACCACTGCTGCTGTATGTCTTACACCTGTGCTTGGCAGGCCTCCCACTGCCTCCCACCGCCCCCCCTCTCCCTTCCCTTACACACACATAACCCCAACCTCAACACCAACACCACCACCCGCTCAACCACATACCCCAATCCACTTTAGTTCTCAGTTTACATCCTGCATTAGCTTTTAGTGCTGCACTACAAAGAACAATGCATATTCAACAGGCTTACGAGCACGGATAATGCACATGTGGCCCCTCAGGCACGTCTTATGGCCTCATATCAAAACGGAAAAAGGGGAAGATTTCAAAGGTTTCTTCGTTCCACGGCCCAGCCCCACTCATCCCATCATTACCTGAGCCAAAAACAGAGTAGCAGACATCCCCTCCCAATAACTGAAGATGAGGTGTGAGAGGATGAAGGGAATGTGAGGACGCCGGCTGTAACGGCGACAGTGGGAGGGTGAATGAGTGAGTGGGTTTTAGGGATTCAAAAGCTCACAGAAAGCCATGCATGGCGTTTTTCTGTGGCTTTTGTGTAACTGGAGTCCCAGAAGGCATTGGGAGGGGGGTGAAGGGGAGGTCGCAGGGGTCTGGGATACAGCCTTGGCCAGCACCTCCTTTCCCGCAGTGTCAGCGTCACAGGTGTGTGAATGACAATGTGTGTGTGTGTGTGTGTGTGTGTGTGTGTGTGTGTGTGTGTGTGTGTGTGTGTGTGTGTGTGTGTGTGTGTGTGTGTGTGTGTGTGTGTGTGTGTGTGTGTTTGTGTGTGTGTTTGAGAGACAGACCTGCGTCCAATCAATGACACACTGTATTGTAATTATCTATTGAGGGGACGGGGCTGGTGCTCAAAGGTAAACACCGCTGGGAATAAAACTCTTCAGGTACAACCCTCTGGCTCACTGATATATATACAGCATGAAGTGTGGGTGGGGGGCTACTTTGCGTTTCCATAGGCGTTGCTCAACATTTTGCCATAGTAACATCGGGCAACAAACATTGAAAGTAAGTCAGATAAAGCCTGACAGTAAATTCCTCTCTGCACCAGTTGCTAGGTGAAAGACTTTTCTTAATTCCTCATATTCATACTAGACTCCCCCACTCCCACTCCCACACACCCTCCTGGGAATGAAAAACCAGATTAAACTTTGTTTTGTTCATAAATTCAGCACTGTCTATCTGCAGGGTTTGCGGGGTGCAACATTTTTGGGATATTTCCCATAAATTATGACGGCCTATCAGTAGGCCAGCTGTACTCTTGAATTCTGGTATTCAGAGTTGCTATTATGTGTATATGAATACATCTCTCTCCGCCTGTCACAATGACTCTACCTCTGTGTGTGGGGATGCTCGCAACAAAGGGACGTCAAGTAAAGCAGCTCCCGCTCCTTCTCTCTCGTATTCAATGTGGATTCTAAATCAATATCTCCATGCAAATTATTGTGTTGCCCTGCAGGCTGCTTTACAGTCAGGTAGGCTAAACTGTAACCAGTGGTGCCTTCTAGTAACCTCCTGTAAACTCTACTTCTATTGGATTGAAGGAGAGTGGTACTTGAAAGTTACATAGAAAGTAAACTGTGCAGATTTAGTATACATTACTTGAAACATTTAAAGATAAACATTGAAACATTAAAAGACAATTGCTTCTTTATGAATTACTTAAACAAGGATTGAGTAGAACTCTCTATGTATGATGTTTATCCAGCAAATTCGTTTCCACAATAAGGCCTGAGAAAAATCTAAGTAACCAGGTCATGATTTCTGGAAAGAGACATGAGCTTTGACACGAGTTAAACTGCAAGAAACGTGCAATCCAGTTCCATTTGAATCATTATTATAATCAGAAATCAGAAAGTTGTCCATTCAACAGTGGGAAAATGTACAGTGTCACAAAAGGAACAGTACAGATGATGGTATCAATCAATTAAGTAGGTCATAAATATACAACGTGAAATAATTGAAAGATAGGCTATACATTATTGATAGAAAAAGAAAACCTTGCTATGGACGATATATTTAACACTTCATTTATAAATACCACTACAAGTAAGAGAAGCAAACATAGATATAGGGGGGAGTAATATTATACATTTATTCTGATGACATATTGGCGTGTCCATAGTGGACCAGTAGACATTCATATTGCTGTACCTGGAATTCGAACTTTAGGAATTTCCCATTTTCGCGTTCCCCAATTTAGCAAAATAACAACATTTCCGACAGTCCCTGAAAGTTGCAAAAGTTTCTCATGCGCAGCTATCTCCTCCTCCTTCCCCGCCCCTAAACACACACACACACACACACACACACACACACACACACACACACACACACACACACACACACACACACACACACACACACACACACACACACACACACACACACACACACACACACACACACACACACACACACATTCCAACGGGGGGAGGAGTCTGTGACGAGCTGCTGGCCCGTTTGTGAATGAGCAGCAGAGAGTAGCGCTCGCGCACCTCTCGGAGTCCCAGCCAAGCCCAAGAGCGGAAAGGAAGGAAAAGTTTGCCAGATGGATTTCTCTGCCGGATTCAGACCTTTATTATTTTCATATGTACTCATTAATGGCATACTCATCACTCTACAGACTAAAGAAGGTGAGTTTCTTCTTTAAACTGTTTGCCAAACGTTGATTATGTTAAATTGAAGGAAGCAACGCGTGCCATGCGGGGAACCTCCTTAAAGGAACTTTAAAACCAGGAAACACACTTTCTTAATCTTGTGACAGTCGTGCAGCCTCTCTAAGTCGTGTTTTTTAAACACCTTATAATAATAGAAAAATGTTCCCTGTTGAAGTTTCATATTTAATCACTAATCCTTGGTTAAACGTACTGCATGTGCGCTGCTCTAAACTTTCTAACACCTGCAGGTGAATACCGCAGAGACTTGTCTGCAATACGTTCCTAAAAACTATAAACTTGAATTGTTTTTCTTGTTTTATTATCTTTTTTAATGGTGTATATATATTCATTTTATACCTATTACTTGGACATTCACAAAATCAAGTATTTGAAAGTTAATTCTAGTTCTTGACAATTAAAATGGCAACGTTTTATGCACACTTTATTTATTTATTTTTTAATTAGAAAAAGCCTTGTTGAAATAGATATATAACGTTATAGATATATTTACATCCTGTCAGCTATTGGGTTATAATGCTGTATTATAATGCAATGTTTAACAAATTTAAAAAAAACCAACTGTCATCTGTTATGTTTTCTTTTAAAGTAACAGAGGTCAGAGGACTTTTATTAGCTCTGAGTCAAAATGAGTGTATTCGGATGAATTTAAAGCCTAATTCTCATGTACTGACCGTGTTCTCATATCTCCACAGAGGTGCTTTTGGATATGAGGGCAACAGGAGGTGAACTGGGCTGGTTGACATGGCCCTTGGATCAGGCAGACAAGCCCGGGGTGAGTATCTCTCCCGTCTTTTCCTCCAGCTCCCACGTTCCCACTTGGAATTTTACTTATGATAAAAACGCATTGGAAAAAATGTACAGGAAGGGCCCCGGCCGCACTGAGAGCCCCCAGTGAAATTATTCTTTTTTTGACCATTTGACTTGTGTGGTTAACCTCGTGTGTGTACATGTCAGGTTGCTATAAATCTGGGAGTTAGAGCCTAATGGTTGCTTGAGCATGGATATGAGATGTAGTTGTAGGATCCTATCAGGAGCTGCCTGCAGAGCACTGCATGTCTGGGCTACACCAAAGCTCAGGCAGACAGAATAGCTGCTAGCTCTGAACTGGGAATACTTGTGGCTTCTTGCGGTTTCAAGGCTTCAGCTGCAGAATTGTATGTTAGAGAGCAATTAACTTTTAAAGTTTGCAGCATGTGGTACCTCTTTTCAGAGGGGGAGGGTAGCTTGAGCCATCAGTCAGAGCTACCTTTTCCTCAAACTAGGCTATAATGTCTACGTTTAGAGATGCGTCTGGATAATGGCTATATTATTGCACCCAAATTCTGTGGTTATCTCTCTGCCAGAATACAGGAGGCTTGTGTGCCTTCTTCCATATTGTGGTTTCAAAGTAATTGACCAGTCAGGCTCATGCAAATTCACTGTAAATAGCCTCATTTCAAGTGCTGATGACCCAAAGGCATATGCAGACATGCTGCTCACAGTGGCTAACCTACTTTTAAGAAGGGTTTCACTGCTTTAAATAACTACTTTGACATTTTAGTTTCACTGTTTGCACTAATAAGCATCAGGTGTTGTATTTTCTCGTTGGAATTTTTTTGGGATTGTGCAGACTTTTCTCATGTAACTACACATCACTTATCATAATTATTATTTCAAGTTTTAAAGAGCCCTTATAAAACAGGAGTTCACCAGCTGTTTAATAGAGGTGTTGGATCTGCTGTTGAACATCAAGTTTTTACACAAAGCCACACACTCGGCCAACAAAGCACATTCCTTTTAATTAATAGCACGATGGTTACATGCAGAGAGCAAACCACAGGTTCTGCCCCTGTGGGGGCCAGTGGTTCGTCAAGAGCCAAGGTTATGTTAAAACATACTTTCACTTTTCATTTTAAATATTTGTGGCAGTATTTTGTATGTGAGCTTCAACGCTATTTAGTGAATGTTATGGTTGTGCATGTCTGAATTAGAAATCATTTTCGCAATGCCAGAAATGCTTTCTCACATTAAGCCCTTGAGGTTTTCTGTATTGTTGTTCTGTAAAGGCCCATACAGTTGAGTTATCATGTTGACAAAATTTGTTTTGGCTGTGAAGGATAGCTGAAATATTCAGGGGGAGCAATTAGCAACATGTATAGCCATGGGTTCCCCTACACATGGACTGTTTTTGTTCCCAGGATTAGATTACAGTGCCATGGTGCCGTTTTATTTTTGCTTCCCTTATAGCCTTGGTTCAGCCCGGTATACTTAGGAGCTCCCAGGAGTCTGGGTTCGTAATTCTAACCGTGTTGGTTTGTGTGGTTTTATTTCAGTGGGAGGTCACCCAGAGGACCCTGAACGGCTCTCAGTTCTACACCTACTCTGTCTGCAATGTCGGGGAACGTGAGCAGGACAACTGGCTGCGCACCACCTTCATCCAGCGGCGTCCATCAGCATCTCGGGTTTTCGTTGAACTTCAATTCATCGTACGCGACTGCAACTCTTTCGATGCCACGTCGCTGACCTGCAAGGAAACCTTCAACCTCTTCACATCTGAGTCGGATGCAGATGTGGGGACCACCTTCCGCAAGGGCCAGTTTAAGAAAGTTGCCACCATTGCACCTGACGAGATCACCAGCAAAAACGAGATGCGCATCAACACTGAGACACGGGTAGTGGAGAACCTGTCTAGAAAAGGCTTCTACTTGGCTTTTCAAGACATCGGAGCCTGCGTCGCCCTTCTCTCAACCAGGGTCTACTACAAAACTTGCCCGGCCACAGTGAAGAGCCTCGCTTCTTTCCCGGAGACCGTGGCCGGAGGCGAGAACCAGGCACTGAGGGAAGTGAGCGGCGTGTGCGTGGATAACGCCGTCAGCGAGGATTTGCCTCGCATCTACTGCACTGTGGATGGGGAGTGGGTGGTACCAGTCGGACAGTGCCAGTGC
This sequence comes from Eleginops maclovinus, assembly GCF_036324505.1. Classification (NCBI taxonomy): domain Eukaryota; kingdom Metazoa; phylum Chordata; class Actinopteri; order Perciformes; family Eleginopidae; genus Eleginops; species Eleginops maclovinus. The sequence continues at coordinate 8,557,896 of NC_086349.1, read as the reverse complement.
AAACCAGGCTATGAAGAAGTCAAAGATGCGTGTCAGGGTAAGTGCGTGCTATCGAATCGTTTGTATTTGGAAAGGTCTTCCTACCCTCAGGCAGTTCACCAGGTTTAGTTGTTAAAGCCACGCAGTTCTCATTGGAATGTGTTTCTATAACGGCCATTCTGCAATACGCACCATACCTTTTTTGCTTTAATTGCCACTGGTTGTAAAACAAGGCTGTATGCCAGAAATGCAGAATTTATCATAGGTGTTATTATCATTGTTCAGAGGAATTCTCCCCTTGGCTAACACGGCTTCTCAGCAATGGAAGGAATGCGAATGCCTACTGGTACATGTCTCGGCATCATCCCTGACCTTGAACAGATACCAATAAAATGAGCATGTGCTTTTGAGTTTCAGCTATGATTCTATAGGATTAGCATATATTGTGGAAATGTTTGTGCAGGCAAGATATTGTACTTCTGCTTTAAAATGATAAACCACTTGTGTGATCAAGGTTCAAATTGGGCAATGACAAAAGCTTTCAATCTGGGTAACACCTACAGGTTTTAAAAGCCCAATTAAGTATTTGATTGTGAAATAAATGTCTCATTTTGTAGCACAAAACATGATGTACAAATATTTAAAGGGTTTTATTTTGGTCCAGTTACCACACGTTTAAAGAATGTTTAAGTCATGCTCAAACACTCTTCATGGTACACAATTTACAGCTGATTGCGTCAGGTTATTTCCGGCTCGCTCATTATCATCAGTTCTCTTATCTTGATATGGGTGTGATACATAGTCCAACCATAACTCAGCCCTTTGACTCTGTAGCTTTGGCTGTGTTGTGTTTAAAGGTTCTGCTAAGAAAGGCTTTGATTGTTGTGGGAAGGGCTGTCAGGGTGACAGAAAGTGATCAAAGAAACCGGAAGGCTACTGTACTGTGATGGATTAGCATCTTCAAGGCTGGTCGGTTAAGTGGGATGGAAGGGGGGGGGGTATAAGGCGGAGGAAGGATGAAGATTCTGAGCTTCACTGACTTTGTTCATCTCAAGCATCACAGAAAACAGAGAGGCCCTCCTCTAAGTGCGCATCCATCTCCCCCTCTTCCCTCCTCTGTTTTCATGAGTTTACTGAGCCTCAGCTTTGGTGGTGTATTGTTTGACTCCAGCGGGGCAGTGAACATACAACACAGGTCTGGCATGCAAGGGCCTGTTGAGATCTGCTCCATGACCGAACACCTAAAGACTCCTATCCTCCTCTTTTTTTTTTCTGCAGCTCTTGTTTACACACACACACACATGCCCTGAAACACACACCTTAATCCCACTCTGGAACACACACCTTAGACTGGAATTATAAATCCCCATGCACATGTTTATAATAGATTCACTTTCCCACTTAGTTTCCCACCCAATGGCAACACAGCGATAAAAGTGATGAAGTTTTCTGTCAGTGAACTGTTTTAGCTACAGGAAAGTGCCAGGTAAGATGATTAGGGAGGAGGCGGCGGAGCAGGAGAGGCAGGAAGGAGTAAAAGAAAAGTCATACAAAAGTGACACAGAGGTTGTGTTTAGTGGAGGGGTGTGATTTTAAAACAGAGAGAAGTGAAGAATGGAATGTAAAGGTAGGCGAACAATGAAGCGCTGTGTTTTCCCCCGTGAGGCCGGAGGAGCCCACCTCCATCTCCACCTCCACCTCCTCTCCCTGTTGGTTGGTACATTCCTGGTTAGTTTGCTGAGGAGGAGCCTCCCAACATTACACCAGACCTGTGGAATTCCCAAGGGGGGAAGAGCAGCTCCGGGTCAAGGCCTCGCATAAAAATGACTAAACAAAGAAACCCCCCCCAAAAAACTACCAAGATGAAGTCAATGGAGAGGTCAGAGACGTATGAGGTCAGTTGCAGATGAAGGTGGAAATTAATCACAGGACTGCGGTGCGGGGCCCAGATGAATGGTTCCAAAGGCTTAAAGTGGAATCTCATACAGACACGCAGTTAATCATTCTCCCGACGTCTTTCCTGTATTGCGTCGCTGTCCGGGGAGTGGACGAACCACAAAACTCCAATTGTGGTGGTTTTTCTTACTTAGGTTGAAAGTTTCCATGTTCAGTGATGTGTTCACTCAGTTTTATTGCTCCTCGGGCCCCTGGGACCTGTTAAAGTAGCAATCTGTGACTTTATCTGGTTTTTGTCTCCGTCTCCTCATCAGCACTGTGGTGTTTTTGGCTCGGGGATCACTCGTCCATCAAATTGCATTTTCGGGATTTTTTTTTCTCCCTTAAGCTCCAATTGAGGTTTCTCCTCTCAGTGGCCGTCATTGCTCATGTTGTAACCACAGAGTCTGTCTTTGGGACAAACAAACTCTAAACATAAAAAGGCATCACCTCCTGTAGAAAACCTACCACAGTGTTCAGAGCCACAATTGTAAAAACTTTGATGAAGTAGTTGTAAATCAGTCAGCAGTAGTCTTTTGCATTTCATGAAGACATTACCGACTTCTATAAAGGAGATTTATTTATTTTGGCTCCAAAAATAAATGAGTGTCAATTTCTAAACAAATCAGAAATAGAACAGTGAAAGCTGCTCGCAACATTTACGACTATTGCCACAAGGCCTTTGTGTTTTCTCTCAAGTTAATTGCTCTGAAACTCTCTTTTTTTTGTATTTGCTTTCCTTTTCCCCATCCGTTCTTACTCCCAGCGATGGTGTACAGTAATACAACTTTTTAATCTTGTTATTTAACATTATTATAAACTATCATTCTGAAAGAAGTATTCAAAACATTTATGTAAGAAAACAAAAATAAGCAGAATGGTTCCTGTGAGTATTATCATTTTGTATGTTTCTTGATATATTATGTATAATGAATAATATAGCTATGCAGTATTTTTGTTGTAGGTGGTGAGGTTCTTCAACTGGTAATTGAATCCATACCAATTCATCATATTTAGAAATGTATGCATTTTGAATGAAAAAAGCTGAATAACAACACGATATTTACGTAAATGTGCTACAGTAGGAGCACAAGGCATTATACAACAGTACTACAAGCTCAGGAGAATTAAACTTGATAAAAGTGGTTGACTAAATAATAAGTAAATTAAAAACAAATATACATTCAGTCAAAAAAAAAAAACAGAGCAGCAGCAGCTTTCAGTGTGTGCATAATTAAATTAATTCTCCACCTGCTTTAGATCAGGATGGCGTGCGTTTCATCAACTAAGCGAGGAAAAACATTCTTTTTGTAATTCTGGAAAAAAGTCTTAACTTTTATTCTGCAATTAAGCGGTTGGCTTTTAAAATCAACGACAGCACTGCGGGTTTCCACTTATGACTCACTGTTGACACTGGCACAGTTTTCCTCCGTTACCTATCACCCGTTTCCTTACCCATAATCCTCCCTGCCACAATAGAACTGCATACCGTGTGTCACCCCTACAAAGGAGCATGGGCTGCCCTGGCTGGTCCTCAGGATTGTGTTTTTAAAACAGCCTCATCAGCCACTCTAAAGCCTCAACAAATAAGGCTTAATCCTGCGTCAAGGTTTCCACAAGGCCGTATAGAAAAAGCGAGACGCATTGTGATATATTTGGACTGCCGAGTGCACTTTTGGTGTCTTGGTGAAACATGGTGTCTCTCACTGGAACAACTGTCCACTGAATTCCAGTAAAGTATTTATTCCTCTCGTCAAAGAGGTTCCAGTAAAAACATTTTCTCTCTCCCCCACTCCTTTCGTCTCCATCCCTGTCTCCACACTCATCCTCAGCTGACGTAACAAACAGTTGGTGACTAAGTTGTAGTTGTGTGCCTGTGCGCTGTGGTGAGCCATTTGTATGGGTAGTAATTGACTTGGGTGTGTTTGTGCTTTTTAAGTAACTACTGGTTTTCCATGCTTTTTGCCTTTGTGCCATCTCTTTTGCCGTCCTCTACCTCTATCCCCACATCCTGCCTGTCCCTGAAGAGCCTTTTCTATTTAAGCCCTAATTTTCCACTCCTCTTGTTGTATTTATTTGATAGTTTCTTATCTCAACACATTATTCCCGTCACAATTTTCCAGTTCTTAATGCAGACGTACAGTGTTGCGCAGTCAGTCCCAAGTACAACAAACTGACAAAGACTTATTTCCTTCGTGTGTTATGTTCTTGTTGTCCGTAAAATCACAGAGAGACTGTTGTTGTTAGCTAGTGTGCGGGTCATGAATATGACACCAATTGAGTTTAAACATCCCGTATCACACGACCCTGATGGGACTATTTAGACTGCGTACAGTTCTCACTGGTAAATACATTTCTCTTCCACTGACTCGTAAAGATAAATAGAGGCTAAATTGGAACAATGCTGCCAATCCGAGAGTTTCTAGTGGAGAGGGATAAAAATAAAAAACTACTGGCCCTGTTCACATAGTGGTTAAGGCATTTAGTTGAGGTGAAATGTAAACTTTAGCTTTTGTTTTGTTGGTGAACTTTATGATGGAGTTTGGGCTTTGGAACGCTGATTGTTCACTCCAAAGTACATCCCAAAGAAAGCTAAAGATCAAGTCTTTCAAGGCCAATAGTCTTTGAATCTGCTGGTACCTGGAGCCAACCGGTTCATCCTAATCACCCCAAACCTTTTAAGACCAAAGTCGTCTCGTGCAAGTTTAGCTTATCTGATGGAAAGTTTACAAAGGGACGAGAACACAGCACCACACCTCAGGGACTCTGGGATTTGATTTATCTGGCTTACGGTGGATTTCACATAATGAAATTATCTCATGCTGCAGGATAATGCCCACATTGACATTTTCTGCTCGACCGAATTCTCTTAGCTCTTTATCTCTTTAGCCAGTCTCAAATATTGAAATAAAAAAAAGTTGTAAATCTTATTGGACAACGCTGCTTATTTAGATGCACGGGCTGAATATAAACTCTCTTTTCTGCCTCTGCTCTGGAAAGCCACCGTGATTAATTTAAGTGTGTGGATTCCTCAGATCTCGTGCCAAGGTAACGTCTGCCTAGCGGGCTGAACTTAAGGGAGTTGGTTAGATAATGGGGGGGACTCTGAACGCACTTTCAAGTGGTGTCATGCACCGTCTTGTTGGGCCACGTTCGGAGTGAACAGAATACTGGCAATTATTGTGAACAAGATGACAGGAAATGTAGCAAAGAGAAGATCTGCTGGCCTTTGTGACACTTTAATGTGGATTAGAGCAAATTGTACTGTTGTGGTTGAGGTGTCAGACTGTGTAGAACACATTCAGTATGAACTATTCAATCAGATATATCGCATTTAGATTGACTAAGCAGTGCCTGCATTGTTTATAGGGAAGGTCGACATGTTAACTCCCACAACAGACGGTTTTCAAGCTAGAATAAAGCAAGAATGTTACAATAAACATAGCATGGGAGACTTTTCAACTTGGCACATTAGCTTTAAGCTTTATTTATTCTTGACAACCCCACATCTCAGATATTGTCAACATGTAGGTTGATATGACTAGCTAAATTGTAAGCTTACAGTGACATTCTTACATTTGCACATTCAGCAAGCACAGGGCAACATATGTATTCATTTAGAGTTTGGTTAGTTGTCATCTGATGAAGTCCTATGTTCTTTCAGCCCTGGTTGGCCTCTACCAAATATATCTGGGTCTTGGTAGATGAGGAAATTTGTTAAGCTGGCCTGTAACAGTGTTCAAAAGAATGAGGTTTGAACACTGGGAAGCCATAACTATGATTCAAAAAATCTCTGACCCAAGGAATTTGTTTCTTTAATACAACTATCAACCAATTATGTGTGTTCAGTCTCCTATTCAGTTTGTGAATATATGCCAAAAGCCTAATAGCTGAACCTCAGCAATTGTTGGCTTTTTACTCTGTGTGTGTTGGTCGCAGTGGGAAAGTTGGGAAATATTTTCTCTTGGTGACATTCCTGAGCCTGGGGGCTGTGTGTGTGTTTATGTGTGTGTTGTGATGGGGGACTCCAGAGCAATGTGAAGCACATTGTATTGTACTGCTAGTGTGTGAGCTCAGCACTTTCCTTCCCCCATGTCAGTCAGTCAGTTCCCCCCAGCACCGAACACCACCCACCCACCCTTCACTGCTAACAGGACGAGCTTGCAGCGGAAACCGGAGGTCACCTAATCCCTCAGTGACTCCCCGACCCGTTGGCTCAGGGCTTTCCATTGTCGCTCTATACTGAGCGGCCTAGCTCAGCCACTTTCCATTTTGTTTTCCTGCCTGATAAGTCATTTCGTTTATTGGTGCATTTTGTCCCATTTTTGCCCCTTCCCTTGTAACAAGGAAGCAGACGGCTGTCGGCATGCAGTGTGTGACCTGTTGGCTCAGCGTGCTGCAGTTAAATAGTGTTGCGTTTGCCACCTGGCTGTCTGGATTTGACCAGCCACAAGGAGACACATGAAAATTGAGTGCATGACTGTGGCCTTACCAATCCTGGCTGACATTTAAGTTACAGACCGACTTTATCGTCAGCCAGGATTTTTAAAAAGTATCTAGTTTACTTTAAACCATGTTGAGTATGGTTTGTGCCTTCTTGACTCCACTTTTCACTCCCTGTATTCTCCTACTTTTTTGAGAGCCTGAGTGGATAGAGGGAGGTAGAGGAGAAAGGGATCAGGGAATTTATTGTGTTTGTTAACAACCCCTAGATGAAAGCCTGAGAGCAATTGTAAACCAGATGTAATGCCCTTACAGCTGCTCCATTGGTCAGCTAATCCTTTTGACTAATGTCTCCCTCCCCTCCCACACGCACACACTTCCATCGGCCTCTACACCTTTACTACCCCCCACTCCCCCCTCCCTTACTCTACCTCTGTGACCCCTGGCTCACGTTACCGGCTCACCTCCCCCATCAGAGACCCCCATTGTTCTACCACAACCCCACTCCCCCAAAATGCTAATGACATGTTGTCACCCCGAATACAAACAAAATGACATGACATATTTCAATTACGGTTCAGACCAACTCAGGAATGGAAAAGGGGGCAGGGGGGAGAAGTAAAGTATAAGGAACCAGACAAAGCAATGCCTCCAGGTATATTTGGGGAGCTGCCCTAATAAAAATCCACACTTCATATTTATTTCTTGTGGATTTATTTTACATTTAGTTGTACTTCTGGATTTAACCTCCCTCAGCAGAGGGCAAGCCCCCGGGTGCTGCTGCAACTCTTTTTCCCTCCTCCTCCTCCTCCTCCTCCTCCTCCTCCTCCCTCCTCACTGCGAACATGTGTTTGTTTTACTTGGCCACCGACTCCCTGTAAGCCATGCGCAGTTTAACTCACATTTACCCTGAGGCAGACATGACCTTCTGCCTTTTAAAAAGCCCAGCGCCGGACTCGATTGTGGGGGCCCCCCAACCACTTACCCCTCCAGTCCTAAGGGCGATCTGTTGTCAAGCCACCATGTTACCCATTCATCCTTCTATCCGACCATGCATTCATCACTGTCGCCATCTCATCCATCTTAACTTCTGTCGGGAGGTGGGCACTTGGGGGGGGGGGGCTCCCACTCCAGAGCCACTCGGGGCTCCCAGAATGTAACAGGCCCCTGCACTCACTCTCAATAAACAAACACAGAGCCACTCAAGGCGCATGGGGCCTCTCAAATGACAAACAGTTCCTTGCTCTGCAGCAACAGACAGGGGAAAAATGGCCAGTCCAAGTTTGTCAGATGTTTCAAGTCAGATGAGGCTGAGAGACTTTTGTTTATGAGAGGAAAAGCGTCTCGCCCCCCGCCCCTGGCTTGAATTTAGTGCCCGCGCTCATGTCGGGTTGATACATTTTGGCTTCCTTTTCGGTTATTATTCTGTCTCAGGACTCTGGTAGTCTCTGTGCTGGTTCTTCATGTGGTCACGCTTCCCTGTGTTTCCATGCTTTGATTGGCTGCTCTAGGAAGGAAGGCTGCATCAGCCTCACACTTCCTGCTTCCTGTTGTGTCCAGCAACAATTCAAAGCGACCGCCCCCCCTCCACCTTCTCTGTTGAACCAAGAAGTTTCCTCTCACCGGACTTTGCTCTTTTGTCGAGGAATCCTCCTGTTAAATGTCTCAGCAGCGAGTCATCTAGTTTAATTTACTGTCAGTGTGACTCACCTAATCAAGGAACACAAACTCATTCACCTTCCTGATGGAGGAATAGGCTGATACTGAATCTGCAGTGGGGCTGCTTTGCTGCACGCCTCCTGATGGGTGGTGTGCACTGGAATGCATCTTGATTATAGAGGCGGCTTACAGTGTAAGGCCATCATCTCCGCAGACCTGACCACGATGCATTGCAGCCCGAACTGTAGCGCCAAAAAGAGGCTAGTCCTCCTCTCTTCAGTTGCCATGTGGCATTTAGGCTATTCCCATCTGCAATGCTAGTGTGTGTGTTTTTTTTCTTTCAGCATTTGAATGGCATGGCATTCTCCTTGCCTGCTGGTCAGTGGTGAATGGCAATGTTAATGGGTTAGCTGGGAGTCTTTTTAGTGAGGACTGAGAGGAGAGAAAGGAGGGGAGGAAGGAATTCGGGGATTACGAGGAGGAGAGGTAGGGGTATGAATCGGGGTTCGGGGCAGCAGCTGTTCCCCCGTCTCAATGGAAGAGTTCACCCTGGCTTGTCCCTTTCCTTTCTCCCCTCTTTTCTTCAGTCCTCAGCAGGATACAGTACTCCTCTCTTTCTTTCTTGAACCTTCTGTTCCTTCATAGCACCTCTCTGCTGCCTCACCCCAACCTCTGCCTTGTCGCGTTAATGAGTAGCAGTGACTGTTAGTGAAACAGCTGGCCGACACAGAGATGCTGTCTTGAGTGGAGGATTGAGAACAATCTTTAAGTGTAACACACTTAAAGATTGTTCTCATGCTGAGTGTCTCATTCCACCATTGTTGTTTCAGTCTTCAGTTAATGCACACCTCCTTACAGCAGCGCGGCCGCAACTCTGTGAACCCCAATGATAGATAAAATTGAGTGGAAGGGACACTCATGGTCAATCGAGTAAATCCTTTTGATATGTCTTAAATGGAGTGGGAGCCGTGTACTATTTGTCTTCTCTGTGGTCACTTTTGGCTTCCATATGAACTTCATTCAAGTTAACCGCAGTGAACGTCGAGAAAGACCAAGACAGTATCTCTGAGTGAACCTGATATTGTCTTTGTCCTTGGTTCTGCTTCTCAATTTGCCTCTAATAAAATCCGACATTGAACCTTCGCCTCGGTCACTGGCGTGAAGTTCAATCTCTCACACATGCTTTATTTCTCCTCTTTCTACCTTCTCTTTCTCTCTAGTAACTTTCATTTTTTTTTCTGTCTCGTGTCCGTCTTATCCTGTTGTCCTTTGGCCTACATCTTGGCTCTCATTTGCATTGTCAACATCTCATGACATCTGTCAGGAGCTATTTAAACGCTGTAGGCAAACGACTTAGAAGGAAGGAAACGTGTGCGTGTGCGTGTGCGTGTGTGCGTGTGTGTGCGTGCGGGCGTGTGTGTGTGTGTGTTTCTGAATTGCCTTGGCAGAGGGACATGAACAGGTGACAGGCAGTGGACATAATCCCTCTTCTGATGTCAGATTTACCCATGTGTCCCCGGGTGTGCTTTGCATACATGTATGTGTATTTAGTGCATACATATGGGTGTTGGTCCATGTGTGCAGTGCATACATGAATGTGTGTGTCTGTGTGTGTATCGATGTGTGATGGTGCGAGGACATAAGCAGCAGCCTTTGGAATGCTCTTGCAGAGTTAAAGTAGGGCCTTCTCATTTTCACTTTCCTTTACAGCACGCTCTCTCGAAAAATTTCACACCGTATTAAGTTCATATTTCACCACCGCTACGCACAGCTGGATTCTCTACCTGGATTTCTCTCTTCAGAGTTGGACATGTGAAATTAGATGTCATCTAATCTGGGCGATACAGTTTAAAAGTCTACATGCAGGTCTGTGAAAGAAAAAAAGAAATGTTAGGTGCAAACCAATCATCTGCTTTAGACACGTCACTATGTTTTCTTTGCTCTCTCCGGATTTTCATTGCCTTTCTTTCTGTCAAAGCACTGAAGACTGACTTACTGTCATGGAATGTGGGAAGACGGGTTGTGTTTGTTGTGTGAGAGCCGGTAAGAAAGCAGCATCCGGAGGGGGGTTGGTGGTTTTAACAGTAAAGAGTAGGAGTGCCGACGAAGCAGGGAGTCTGCGTTTTTATTTCTGGGTTGGGTTCATATGAGCAGCAGCTGGAATGGACAGTTTTAATGAGTAGAGTCAACACAGTGCAGAGCCTTGACTCTGTTTTCCCTCCCGTATCTCTGTCCAGATCCGACCTTTGGCCTTGACATAATAACATGTCCACTCAACCATGTTTTGTTGCGTGGAGGGTGATAAGTTCACAGCATTGCCGATCCTTCAAAGAGACCTGAACATCTGGAAGAACTGGATGTGCACTTTGTCGAATGACATTTTGCCTGAAGTCACTGTTGTCCTTACTCACCTATCTAATGCAAATATCTGTTTTTTTGTATGCAGAATGTCAGCCAGGCTTCTTCAAAGACTCATCATCCAGTGACAAGTGTGAGCAATGTCCTGCCAACACCCAGCGGCTGGACTCTGGGGCTTTGTTGTGTCCCTGCATGGAGGGCTTCTACCGTGCTCCCTCTGACCCCCCTACTGGATCCTGCTCAGGTAATAATTCACCTAGATCTCGAATGTTTAGGAATATTTGCTTCGATGTTTGATAGCCCATTTTGAGACTAAATAGTGTGACTGTCATGTCCAAAAAGTATCCCCCACACTTTTCATCTTCCCTGCTTCTCTTAAACATAAATCTTTTTTCATCAGGCCTCCCCTCCCCACCACGAGACCTCACAGCCACCACCACCCAGCTCTCCGCAGGAAAACTCCTCCTCTCATGGAGCCCGCCTGAAGACACCGGAGGTCGAACCGACATCACCTACAGCGTTGAATGCCAGCGCTGCGATGGCATTGTGTGCCAGGCCTGTGGAGAGAAAATCCGATACGAGCCGTCCAGCACCGGCCTGACCCAAACCAAAGTCTCCGTGAGGGAGTTGGACGCTCACCTCAATTACACCTTCACCGTGGAGGCACATAGCGGCGTGTCGCTGTTCGCAAGTCAAGCATCTCCCCAGGCTTTTAGACCGCCATCTACCAGCGCTCTGACTACATCTCTGCACTACACAGGTGAGTGCTGCTGATATGAGGCAGTGGAGTGATGCTATCTGTGCTGCAGTAATGGCAGATGCTATCTGTGAGGTAGTGACAGCTCTGCATGTCGAATCGTGCTGCAGAAGGGAGATTAAATTAATTTAACTTAACTTCGGAACTGATTAAACATGGATTGCAGATCCAACTGACCGATAAACGCTAGTGTGCTCTCAGATTATCAGGAACGAGTGAAGCTGTATGTTTTAAGGTTTTTACATCACAGAGATACTCAAGTATTCTCTACCTTCTGCCTTCAGACCCGCCAAAGATTACCACGATGCGACTGGTGGAAAAGACTCCCACCAGCTTGTCCCTTTCCTGGGATGTAACACCCCGGCCTCCGGCCCAACCCCGGCCCAACCGCTATGAACTGACCTATCGCAAGAAGGTGAGTCTGTCTTGTTAATTCTCCTCATTTTATCTTCAGAAAATGTGATCTGTAACTTCAACATAAAAAATCTTTTTTGACACATGTCTCCCCAATTTCCCTCTCTCAGGATGATAACCTGGATGTGACTACCTACATTGTGCTCCTCCTGGAGAAGAATTCTGTGCAGATCATGGATCTGGCCCCAGGCACAGCCTATCTGTTCAGGGTGCAGGCCCTTAGCAGTGATGGCAACCCTGGAGGCTCCAGCATGGAGGAACAATTTGAGACCTCTCATGAAGGTATATAGGAGAGACAATATGGGAAAAAGTTGAATAAGCTTTGTTCAAGAATGGGAACGCTGACTTTTCCTTTACTTGCCTTTCTCCAGGACGCCTAACTCAGACCAAAACGGCAGGCATCCTTGGCGCAGCGGTTGGAGGAGCGGCCATGTTGTTCATTGTGGTCGTGGTCCTGTTCCTGCGCAGACGGTCAGTCCTCGCCCCCCTCGGCTGCCCTCCCTGTCTTTCTGTCCTGTTAATCAGACAAAATGCGCCCTCCTTCACTTGCTTCCTCTCTCATTCTTCTGCCCTTCCTTTGTGGGGCCTCCAAATGCCCTTTGCATTCACACTTTCCTCACCTCACTCTTTCTCTCTTCCTTTAGCCAACTTTCTCTTTCACTTTATCTGGATCTGTGTCCCAGCACTCACTGGGGAAGAATTTACATTGAATGTGCTTTGTCACTGCTCAATGGTTATGTTCTAGTGAGTGTTGGGGCCTTTGAAAGGAAATTGGTCCAGGGTGGTACATTGTTGGTGATAAGAGGCGCTTGGCTCTTTCTGTACCAGCCTACAGGCACTTTGTAAAGGTGACCTAGGCCTATACTGTAGTAGACTGTAGCCCGTCTGTCCACCTCCCCCCCGCCTGCTTGTCTGTCTTTGAGACGTTTAAATCGGCCTGGCAAACACAGTTTATCCCCAGCCTTTATCAAAGTGCCGCCTTTTGTTTGAATGGAAGCGTTGCACCAGTGTCGGATCCTTTTGAAAAAGAATTAACAAAGGTTGCTATGTGCTATTGATATTAAAGCTGACCACAAAAACGATCATTTGTTCTATGAAAGTGGGATATTAATTTTCAGATGGGTTTTTATCTTTTTATGCAGGAAAAGAAATTCTCACTCCAGGCAAGGACCAGAGGACACATATTTCTCAAGCTCAGGTAGGCAAAAACATCTATCTGTAATCTCTTTATCTCATTTAATTTAAAAACTTTTAATCTTTTTCTTTTTGTTTGACCATTTATTAACATACACCAATTTATTTGTTTCCCCTCACAGAGCAATTGAAGCCTCTGAAGACCTACGTTGATCCTCATACTTACGAGGACCCCAACATAGCCGTCCTGAAATTTGCCACAGAAATCCACCCCAGCCACATTAGCAAACAGAAAGTCATCGGAGCCGGTGAGTGACAACCCTGCCGAGACAATCTTTCTGTTGGGCTTAACTCAAAGATGTTAAAAGATTTATCCAATCCTCGTAATTCGCTGTTTTTATTGTGCATTTTCCACGGCTTTAGAAGGCTGACTGACAGTGGTTACTTTTGCGAGATTAACATCTATCTGGCTGAGTTCTCCCACAACAAGTTGAGACAATTTGTTGTCAGGCAACTCTTGGCGGTGTGCTTTTGGCTCAAGGTGACAAAAACAATTACACAAAGACAGTGTTGCAGAAACAGTATTCTAGAAGGATATCAGAGCACCTTCCTGGATCCCTGCCCAGATTTCTTGGTGATACGTTTATTCAAGTGCGACCACCTTTACCCTTTAGACCAACAGTCTTTCTTTCAATATACACCCCCTATCCAGTTCCCACGACCATGCCCCCCCACCCTTTTCTCCTCATGTGACAGCTGATTCCCATGCCTCCACACCACAGGCCATCCACCAATTACACAACATAGGCCATCTTTCAACACCCACCCAGAACACACCTCTGTGAGACAGCCTCAGGCAAAATAGCCGCAGAGACTTCCTTGTTTTCCTTCTGTTGCACAGCACACCCCTGCAGCTAGTAACCTGAGAAGAAGAATCAAACACACACATTCCACTGATATTTACTTTTCTTATTCAATCGTCTCATTGATGTTGTTGTTTTCCTGCAGGGGAGTTCGGTGAGGTGTATCGCGGCATCCTGAAGGCTCCAGGGAGGAAAGAAGTTGCAGTGGCGATTAAGACACTGAAGCCGGGATACACGGAGAAGCAAAGGCAGGACTTCCTAAGCGAGGCCTCCATCATGGGCCAATTCTCTCACCAGAACATCATTCGGTTGGAAGGGGTGGTCACCAAATGTAAGGATTTCTGTGAGTTTTGTAAGGTTTTTTTTTACTTCTCTTTCAGTATTCTCACCTGATTTTGGGGCCAGTTTGGGAACATGATTTGTTGCTTTTTTTCTGTGTGTGCAGTCAAACATGCGATGATTGTGACTGAGTACATGGAGAATGGAGCACTGGACAGATACCTCAAGGTAAGTCAACCACACACCATACCCGTGACATTGCACATTTTCCCCTTTACTGTACTATCATATCTGTTTCTGTTTCTTTTCTCTTAATTAAATCTGTGATCCTTTTCCCCCATTAGGACCATGATGGTGAGTTTCCCTCCTTCCAGCTGGTGGGCATGCTGCGCGGCATTGCTGCCGGCATGAAGTACCTCTCTGACATGAGCTACGTACACCGCGACCTAGCTGCCCGCAACATCCTCGTCAACAATGAACTGGAGTGTAAAGTGTCAGACTTTGGACTGTCCAGGGTGCTGGAGGATGATCCTGAGGGGACATACACTACAAGTGTGAGTAGATAGATGTATGACTTCCTGTTAGCTTAAAGCTAAATAGATTAGCTTTTAAATAGATTGAGACATATCTAGATTAGAGTAAGGACTTGTTTTTCTTCCTCTGTCTCTAACTTGAAGCCTTTTTACCTTTACAGGGAGGTAAGATCCCCATTCGCTGGACTGCTCCAGAGGCAATAGCATACAGGAAGTTCACCTCAGCTAGCGATGTGTGGAGTTTTGGCATCGTCATGTGGGAGGTCATGGCCTTTGGCGAGAGGCCTTACTGGGATATGAGTAACCATGAGGTAAGTTTACAAATCACATTTTTCTCTGAGGCTTGTTGCTGTTAGAGACACATTTTTAGGTCTAAAGATGTTATGAGAACATATTTGAAGAAATATGCTGGTGAGAGAAGATCTAAATAATCACTTTTTTTGCAGGTGATGAAGGCTATCAACGAGGCGTTTAGGCTGCCTGCGCCCATGGACTGCCCCTCCGCTGTTTACCAGCTGATGCTGCAGTGCTGGCTCCAGGATCGCTCCAAGAGGCCGCGCTTTGGAGACATCGTCAACCTTCTGGACAAGCTGTTGCGGAGCCCAGACTCCCTTAAAACCATCGCAGACTTTGACCCACGGTAATATTTATTTACATTCCAGTAAATAAAGGCTTGACATGCAAGTGCAGCCATGAGTAGCTGACACTATCAGCCCTCAGATAATGAAAACAACCCTGTAAACCAAACGTTTGCAATACTTTAAATATAACACATCTCAGTCTTACTTCAGCTTGCTCCACCTATATTTCAGGTTTCTTTCTGGTTGGTTTTGCTATCTGTCTTTATATGGCATAAAACCCTGAAGCTCTGTTGGATTAAAAGGAAATGGCATTAGGGATATTGTAATATGGTATCATGTCTTCCACACTCCTGTCTTGTCTCCGTAGACTTGATTGTTGAATCGACAGTCTTGGGACTTGGATCTGCTTCAAAACAGCAGCTTCCCATTTACTTGTGGTGGTATTTAGCGGTAGTTCGGGGAAGGAAGGGAATGGCTTTAAGATGTTCTACTTAAACCTCATAGAGGACAAACTGACACCTTGCCTGCCAGGCTAATGAAAGAAACATGTACACTCCAGGCAGGGAATTACTGCAGCTATAATGTAATTGTCTGCATGAATGCATAGTTTCCCTTTTATGCTGGTGCATCGAGTAAAAAAACGGTGAGAAAGGACAAAAGGCTGTCGTGTTCATACCTTAATCTGCTCTCGTCCCGACTGCCCTAACTGGTTTTTATCACCTACTGGTTTCCTGCGCGGTAATTGCAGTCTTCAGTCAGCCGCCTTTGTTGTGGGTAGGCCTGGTGATTATCATCATTTGGATCTACTTTTCTCTGCTTGCAGCATATCCATTCGCCTGCCTAGCACCAGCGGCTCGGACGGTTCCCCCTTCAGGTCGGTGTCTGAGTGGCTGGAGTCTATCAAGATGAGTCAGTACAGCGAGAACTTCGCCTGCGCTGGGGTCGTCACCATGGACCAGGTCCTGCAAATGAAGAACGAGTAAGTGGGGCATGATTTAGGATTTGGGTCATATCTCATAATATATTCTCATGTATTTATTTTTTATACTTGTTAAGTATTTTTTTGGCAAGGAAGAGCAACATTTTGTTGTCAAATTATTGCATTAATTATTACCAACACCACAAAGGCTGTTATGGACTTCCCCTTTAGAAGTTTATGCGTTTGTTTTCCTACAATTCTCTGCCCTTTAACAGCCAACAGAATAGTTTGCGCACAATATAATCTCCAACCTCAGTTACAACTTGAGAAATGTTTGGATGGAAAAAGTAATGTAGGGAAGGAGAAGGAGTGGGCTCATTTGTGGTAAGCCGGTGGTGGTTGCCTGTGGTCGCTGCAGTCCTTATTCTTCTTTCCTCTTCATTCTTCCTCTCAATCCTCCCTTCACCCCCACACACACACTAGCGACCCTGTGCAGCACTTTTGCTAAAGCCCACAAAAAAACACCAGTTGTTTAGGGCAAAGGCTTTTTCGTGGCTTCTTCAACATTAAAGGAGGGGAGGAAGAGGAGAGGATAGCCTGTGGAGAAGGGGCAGCTAGGTGGGATTAAGAGACTGAAATAGATGGATGAGATTTGAAGCCCCATAGCCGGAACATCTGCACTTCTAGAAAGATTGAAGAGGTGCGCTCAGAGTGTACCCCATGAACTTATCCCAGGGTTTTTTAAGGCAATTCGATCTTCTCAGATGTGCAAGAGCGCTAAGGGGGCAATTTAATAAAATGGACTGTGTGAGGCACATAGTGCTGAGTGAGGCACATAGTATATGGTTGTTTTGGGGCAATAATGAAGGCCAGAGGTTTTCCTAACCGCATGACCCCCCCCCCCTCTGCCATGGTATACGTATCTCAGTTGGTCTTGGGCATCATTTGAAGATGGTGCAGACTGTAAAGCAGACGACAAACCCCTTTGAAGTATTTGTCATACAGAATGGTGTGATTTCATGGCCCCATGTTTTCATCTCAGGGCATCTGGTAGCACTCTGGAAAAACCAGCAGTTATTTACGACCCACCCTCTGCTTGCCAGACGAGTGATCATGGTCAACAGGGAGAATCCTCGTTAAGTAATTAAGGCTGTAATTAAGGCTTTGACTTTGCTGCTGCTCAGTTTCAGAGCTTTTGCAGGTTTGCATCATGTGTCTCGTGAAGGGCGAAACCCCCCAGTTCTTATCCTTTAATGTAGTAGATCAATCAAAACCTCTGCAGACTTGAAGCTCACCCCCACCTTGCTGCGATTGTTCAGCCGTGGAGCTCGAGGCTGGTATTTCAGCATATTGGATGATTGCTAAGACTTGATAGGCAGGAAGGATGTGCTTGAAAAGTGTTGGAACGAGTCCAAGGTGTAAATCCATGTGCAGCTCTTCTTATATCCTGTCACGTCTCTTTATTTCACAGGGATATCAAGAACATTGGGGTGAGGCTGCCTGGCCATTTGAAAAGAATTGCCTACAGCATCTTGGGTTTAAAGGACCAGACCAGCACCCTCAGCGTCTTTGCAGTGTGATCCTGACAACGTAAAGGGACTAAACTTGGCACTGAAGCCGGCAGCCTTTTGAACTCTTAGCTGAGCTGGAGCGACACTGCAGGCGCGGCCTCGGATCAGCAGGACCAAGAGAACTTTGCCATCCAATCAGGCCGACTAAATCAGACTGACTTAATGTACATTTTAAATTTCTTCATGTTATCCACGCAGGAATGGAGCAAATATACAACAATAGATGTATCACGTAGACTCTGTATATTTAGATATCTATTTTTACTATACACATCTTCTGTACAGTCACAATTCATTGCTCATGCATTTATTTTTCCCCCTTCATTTTCGCATTCCTGCTTCATAAAAATCAACAATTAAGCGAGTTCTGGGAACAACTTAAGTTGCACCCTGAGCTTGTTGCGTTTAGTTTGAAACAAACAAGGGAAGCACAGTAAGTGTGATGGTGTGTGAGCAGTGGAGCCCTGCCCATGCTCAGGTTGCGGTTGGTGCTGATGTCATGGCGTCTCCCTTTTAATTGGCACTTTGGTCCATTTCCTGTAAGACCAATGAGGACGGAGCGTCGGCAGGGCTGGAATGAGCTTGAGCTGGCCAAGTTAAAGAGACGGTGCTGCTTAGGTTTATAAACACAGATGGACTTGCTGTTGTTACTGGCCTTCTGCTGGCTTTGTGTTGAAATTAAGCTATAATCTTATATGTAATGTTATATGAAAAAAAGAGGATATATTTGAGGTACTCGCTGTGTACAGATTACCAAACACATTGGGATTACAATTTTTTATGTAGCACTTGGATCAGAAATCCTGCTGTCTTGGTTCGTCTGAGTTAGAGTTAATGGGAGATTACACACAAAAAAATATATATAGAAGAAAAGTGAGAAAATAGCAATCCATCTGTCTGTAGCGTGCCGGTTATTAAGAGTGAGTAGTAAGTAGACAGTAAAGTTTGCTAAAAAAAAATGCAATGCCACTGGAAAAAAAAATGTAATGATGAGCAGTTGTGGTTGAAATGATTTCATACTTAATAACAGATTGGTTTGCAATTTCAACATCTCATATTAATTTGTGGAAACTTTAAAAATATCCAATTATATTTCTGTGTGACATGTTGATGGGATGAAAATATATGCTTTGGACAATTAGGTGCCCGGCTCGCTCCAGACATTCAAAAACACATTTGAAGTGCCTGTTTTTGTAACATTAGCGGGAGTTTGCTTCTGTCACCTTTTAATGAGGCGACTCTCCAGTGTATCGGGAAGTGTATAGTGGACAGTTTCCCTAGTGCTCTTAATCGATGACTGCAAATCATTGTGTTACTGATGTTCAACTTCCTTTACTTGAATTTTTACTGTATTTTCAAATGTATCCATGATTCTATTGTAGCTGATAGACCCATCTTTGGAAAAGGGATTTTTTTCTTGTTTTTTTTAATACTCTGGTTTACTGGTTGCAATTAGATTTTGTACATTTTGTATAATTTTACTTTTTACCACATACCGAAACTGATTATTTTTCACTTTCCAAAGTCTCCTTACTTTGCTGTCTTTCCAAACATTTTGAGAGTTCCTTCATCAAATTCCTTCCCTTTTTTGCCTGTTGTTTTATACTGTATTTAATAGCCTATTTATTTTGTACTTTTATTTATTTATGCTGATAAACACTGAGCTGGGATTCTAATTGAAGGTTGTGCTCTCATTCTGGATAATAATAATAATAAAAAAGCTCTAATGTCCCATTTTTCTATTCCTTATTCATCCTTACCAGAAATGTTCTGCATTGCATTTAATTAACAATAAAGTCCTAAAATGAAATTGGCACAGCCTGCTGTATGATTGACGCAAAGCAGAGCAGAGGTATGCTTTATTTGTTTTAAACTGTACCAGGATGTTTATACTTCCTCCTGGATATCCTCATAATGCTGCTCGATGGTTTAATTCCAGAGTTGGAATCTGTAATAAACATGTGAGTGTTTCATTACCTGCAGGGGAAACATAGGTCTAACAGTGGTGGAATGTAACCAAAAGCTATTTATCCAAGTAATGTACTTTAAGTACACATTTATTGTAATAGAGCTTAATGCTTCTACTCCAGCTCATCTCAAGGACTTTTTATTAATTATTATCAACAGCTTTGATGAAATGAAAAAGTATGAGTTCCTTCATGAGTGTGTCCTACTTTTTCAGCTAAATAAACTACTTAAAAATGAATAGCGGGAAAATGCATCATCACATGATGACAACAGGGCTGTTTTTTTTTGGGGGGGGGGGGGGCATTGTTCACACAGGACAGCAACCCTTTAAATGTACAGGCTCTTATAGAATATGATGCATTTATGTAGATAACAAGTATTTAAAATATGACATTAAAATTGAACACACATTGTGCAGCAGTAATATTAATCCTGAAACACTGAAAGGAAACATTAAACCGAAGAATGAGTATTTCATACTTTAGTTCAATCTTCTTTATAATACTTTACTTACTGTATTAAAGTTCTGAAAGTAGGACTGTTTCCCAGTGTCACAATGATAGCTTTTTAAATGTATATTATGTAATCAAATCATCCAGATATTAAAGCATAAGCTAAAAGTAAACTTTAAAAATCTTATGTTTGTATTCATTAAACAGAGTATGCAGGCTGTCTTTGGGAAAGGCCCCGCTGCCTGCCATTACATTTGCTTCTCCCATGAACTCTTCTGTTACATAAGAAATGTAGCCTTCATATACTGAGTTGTATATTTCAAGGTCCCTTTACCTCAGCGTTCTTGCAGTTATAAATATTTCATGATAGACATTATGTGCAATGGGTTACCAAAGGTTACCAAATAACAAATGTTGTTGCATGAAGAACATTAGACAATGAGCAATTGTTTGTTTTTATATTCTTACAAACTTCAAAGTGTAAACTTTGTAGTGAACATTTCTCAAATAAGTCCTGAATTGTCTGAACTATTTGCTGGAGTGTCGCAGTGTCAGCATTTAGTCTGACCAAGATTTTTAAACTTAACCACAAGAACCCGTAAATAAATCTGGTGTAACGCCCACTTCTCTTATTACCTACATTTAGTTATTTTTCTCCCAGCACTAAACCAGAAGGGTCGGAGGTCGGACATTTGATTTGGGAACTTCCAATGACTGACCTTGAAAGGAATGCAGCATAGCATCAGGGAGCAGGGGAGCGTGTAAATGTCAGCGTCAAATATTGCTTCAGTGGCATGTTGCATCAGATTCCAACACTCACACCTGTTGAGGACAAAAATGCTCATAAAATGCAATGAAATAGAGAGGTGGAAAAACTAGCCAACTGAGGTCTCTAATTTTATGTTTGGAAGTATTTACAATATATGTTCTTATCGATATATATTTTAAACATACGTCACCCACCTAAGAAGAAAGAAAGAAACAAAAAATATCTGAGAAATCGATGCTTTATTATTAAACTTATGGATACAATCTAGCCATGCCCACCGCTGCTTGCGCCAGGTTAAACTGTGCGCATCATGGCCACGCGGGGGTCCTGCGCGATATTTTCGGCGCCTGCCCTATTTTCATGATTGGAGGAAACAACAGAAATATTCAGCGAAACATGTTTGACTCGCATGAAGAGTCTGTTGGACATCAAAATCTGCTACTAGCAGACGTAACAGAAAGGTAAATGTTGTTAGCATCTTACATGTGTCTATGTTGTTTGTTAGCTTGTTAGCTTGTAGGCCCTAACTGGCAATGGCTGTCAGACCGTTAGTGGTTGATAAATATGCAAATATTTCTGGAAAGAGCTGTTCGTAGATAAGTGGAGGAAGCTCCAGGGTATAGTTAACTTGCAAAAACTCTATGCTGAAATTTTAGCTGTCAAAAAACGGAGTATGAAAATGCTGAGTCCAGCTTCAAAAACTTACAGTATTTAAGGACTGGCATTTAACTTATTTTAAAGTCCGAAAGTCAAAGTTTGGCCAATAACTATATAAATAGGCCTGTATAAAAATGTTGAAATGTGATACATTATTTTGTTCATCGCTTTAATGTTGCTGCTGATAAAGGTGGAGGTCATTTAAAATGTATACTGCTCAGTAGTAGAATCTTTAACAAAAACATCATAATCTATTAACCTATTAGTAGATAGATTTTTGTGTTAATATATCATATCTTTGAAAAGTTATAACTTTTCAAAGATGAACTAATGTCAATATAAAACAGTTTTACTCTTAAAATGTAGTTGAGGCAAAGTATAGAGTGGTATAACATGGAATGAAGTACACATAATAACATTTAGCTAAATGTAATAAGTTTCATTCCCCCACTGATGCAATGTAAATGTTTAAGCCAGAGAATTCAAGTCCCAACATGCCCCATGCAGTCTCATTTTGTGCTTCACCTTGACGGATCCGCTTTTCCTTATCGCACTCTGACCCTGCGGTGGCAAGGAAGTCCCTGGCGCCTCCTATGTTGAAAATTATCAGCTTTGGTTGATTGATGCAAGCGACAAAGCCGTAAATGCATTCCTAAGATAACAGGCACACACAAGAAAGAGGAATGTCAATATTTAGGTATTGAATAAGTCTGCGGGTCAAATGAGAAGTAGCAAGGAGCAGAGCAACGCAGTAGGGGCATGGGAACTTGAATCTGACACTTAGTCCCTAAGAGTCTTTGTCCTTGACTTGCAGCCCGCTGTGTATTCTTGCCTCTGTTAAACCAATCGGACACCTAGAAATAGTCCTGGCTTTGTGTGGCGACTGTAAACTGAGAAAGTCTTCCCCTATTTTCCATCTCCATCCATCCATTCCCTCAGTGTTTCGCAGCGTGGAGGATTTTTTTGTCTCTCCTCATTCCACGATAGAAAAAGAGGTGCAGAGCCATACTGCTGGCCTGCTGACTGTTCTGTTTGGATTTATGCAAATCTACATCTGAGTGCATCCAAAGTTACTGCAGGAGGGGTTTGGTTAAGGTCCCTGTCGTCAGCTGTAACGCGATTATCCTCGCTCGGCGGGGATTGAATGTGTTGAAGTTTGTGTCTTGTCATTAGGATTGTAAATGACAGGGACGCATGGAGAGACAGAGAAAGTGTGGAGGAGGAGGGGTGAGGCCTGGTGGTGAGGGTGTAGGGGTGGAGGGGGTTAGCTGGAGATTTGAGCCATACCAGGGCTTTACTGCAGGCCACAATAGCATGTGTGGTGATTGTGTTGAAGGCTTGGCGTCCACGGCCCAAGCCTCCCCCCGTCGACTGCTGTGTGTGGCGGCTTTTGCTTTTCAGAGCTTTTTTCTCCTCCTTGTGGCGTGTTAGATGTCTTTGTTCTGAGGGCGAAGGTCAATTTAAAAAGGAATAAAGAAAAAGGAAAACATTTGCGTTCATGTAGGACCTCTCCCTATACCGCCGCCTTTCCACTTTTATTTTTTTGTTGTTTTATGTTCTCCTGGCAGCTCCTCTCAGTGTCATGCGCATATTCAAAAACCGGCTACGCTGAGGAATTTACATCCTCGCTAATTTTAGCAATGGGTTCCTGACCAGAAAACACATCCTCCAATTTCTGTCTATATTGGTCTTCCTGCGTCTTTCCGCTGCTCTTTCTCTCACCAGCACTCCAGGGTTGTGCAGATCCATGCTCCCTCAATTGTGCTGCTTTTACTGTATGCTCAACTAAAAGATTTTATATGTCCTAATCCAAGATTACACTTTGAATAATGCTAAAGCTCCTATTCAGGTTTCCACGTAAAAATAAACCAAGCTGCTGGAACTAAGTGCTTTAATAAACTTATTTAATGACATGGTGAGGAGCAAATAATTATTACCAGCATCTAGCATTTTCCCAAACCCAGCTGCTGAGAACTGTTTGATGTTAGCAGCAGGCGACATGCGGGGGAGAGGAGAGCAGAAACACAAGCCGCTGTTGACATAAGCCTTGTCTTTCTGCAGACTCTTTGTATATTTTGAAACGCCGGCCTAATTCACTCCATATTCTGGAAAAAGGCACAGCTGATGTCACTCAACACATTAAGATTCTCACAGGTCCGTCTTTACAAGCGCCTATAAAGTCTTTGGTGCTGCCATTGGAGTTATTGTCGAGGAATAAAAAGAATCCTTCTGCATCAGCTCAGACCAGTTTTACTTTTCTGAGACAAAACATCCCAACCTGAGATTTACCACACCCATCTCAGCCTAACATAACCCTAAAACTGCTTTTCTGAAATCTCTGCGGTAGCAGGGTTGATGGTGTTAAGTAATTAAAGGTCACATGTATACCAATGTGGGCATTTTAGGAGATAAAGTTCTACTAAGGTCTGTATGGACAGCCAGTTTTTGTTTAACTTTTTGATGATATTTTTCCTTATTGTATTTGTTGTTTTTTAATAAAATAAGAATAACATTCAAGCATGACTTTTCCTCTCTAGAACAATTAACATTGTAGCAGCATAAAGTAAACCTAATATAGTTGTTTGAAAAGGGGCGGAGGGGGGGCAAATACAATAACACAAAATATTTTACAAAACTTAATTGTCATTTGTTGTATACATACAAATATATTAATATAAAATGTTTGGCATTACAGGCTAATAAGAGCTAAAAAACTAATTTGACAGAATTAAAGCCAGAATTTAGCACTAAATTAGCTGGAGGTAATACATTATTAGAAGAGCTATTAGGGTCAAAATAGCCCTTACTCCACTCAGCGGATATAGGGTAAGGGTGTATGTTACAAACAGGTCTTCAGTGTCGGAAGAGATGTTTTCAGGCATGGATTTAAGTTCACTATGTGGTCTATGCAAGCCAGAAAATCCACTTTTGATGGAAGGAGAGGAAGCACTGAGTGGACCAGTGGAGTAGGTTGAGTGGCTAGAGCTCTGATTGGTTGAGACAGCCGTCATTTGGAAAAACATATACCCTAAACACCAGAGTCAACTACTGGTCAAATATGTGTACACATACGAGGAATTTGACTCGGTTGTCAGTAGCTGTTAATATACATACAGAGAAAACAAATGTAGGAAGACATAAAAATAGACACACGGCTAAATGAAGATATACACACATAAACATATGGCTATTATTTTCATGTATGTAGGTACAGAAATAATCTTTAACTATAACACACGTACAGTTACTACAGTATGAACAGTATGTATATTTGCAGGTCAGAATAAACTCTATAAACAGGATTGTGATCTGGCGTAGAGTGTATGGCCGGGAGAAGAATGTTGAAATAAGATAAGAACTTAAGTGATACCACATCGGGAAATTGACTTTTTACAGCAGCTCAAAAGATTAAAAAAACAAAGGAAGAAGTCATTGAGTGATGAATACAAATAAACCAAGATAAAAAAACAAGACTAAAGTACAAATATAATAACATGGCTATATAAACTCATACTGATATGGCATAATCACTTGAAGAAAAAGAATCCATGGACATTAGTAAATTAAAAGTAATTTTCTTTTCCTGTGTACCAGCTTATCTTTAGTTAGGGTTTGCTGTTTTAAGTGATAGTCTGAATATCATAGGGATGTTAGGAGGTCTAACCCCTTTGACTACATTAGGATTTTGATAATGTCAAAAAATTCTAAAAAATGAGGTGCAGCCCAAGTGTAAAATTCACAAACATGAACCTAATTTGTGGGGGAAAACCAAGAGTGTCTTTCTACTCAAAAGCTTATGTTTCTTTTAATGAGAATCGAAAGATCTTTTGGAGCCAGTGTCTAGAGTACATCATTGGTGCTTCTACTTAAGCCAATAAGCTTTCAATTACTGCGGTGGTTCCTGTATATGGATGTGTTCTGGAGCGTTCACTTTAACCTTGTAACTGCATGGGTGGTATTTCCTGCATTAGTCCACATATGTGCCTCAGATTACATCGGATTAAATGTACTTTTTTTCTCCATCAAAAGAAGAACCAAGCTTTGGAAGTTAATGTGACATTTTAAAAGCAACAGATTTCCCGTAAAGAAGAGAGAAAAAGAGCTGTGTCATTATTCTGTTTGTCTTACCCAGCGTGATGCGTCTCTTTCTCAAACTTTATGACTTCTTTTTTTTCCCGCAAAGCTATTCTTTGTCTCAGCGCCCCCCCCCCCTCTTAATTTCCGCCTGTCTGCATATGTTTTGGAGGCCATTAATCGTCCCCTGCACAACATGCACCCCAGCAGATAATTACGGTCATTAAACCAATTAGGGAGCACATGGAGGGGAGGTTTCAGTCAGGCCCCGGGGCCTCCCACTGCTTCTCTACCAGGACGGCCGAGGTGGTCCGCTGAAACCCCGGCGAAGCCTTAAATAAAATAAAAAAAGGAGTGAATTACTTCAGCCCAACTCCTCTGGATAAATGCAATTTCCTGATGGTGTAGCCTTGAGACCTTGCCAACTTTACTGTCGGCCAGAAATAACCAAAGCCATTAGCCAGCAAAAGGCCTCACCATTTTCACATCAACAAAGCAGCAATTTAGCTTGGTGTCATCAAAATATGTTTTCCTCAGAGCTGAGAGTGCTATTTTGGTGCTTCTGTGGCGGCACACGGAGAAAATGAGAATAAGAGATCAGAAGTGGCAGGAATGGGAGGGATGAGCGGTCAATCTGCAGACAGTGGTTTTCAGCATGCTCTGTCTATCATGGGATTCTAGAGCTAATATTATGGTTTCATCGTGCCCGACACAGAGGGAGATCTGGCCTGGACACACAACACACACACACACATGCGATTACTCAGTTATTGAGACAAATGGAACTGAGACTTCCAGTCACCATCCACATGTGCAGGCAAGCCGCAGAAATTCCCGCACACATCCTCAGAAGGTCTCACACTGTTACTCATTCCAGGACAACTCGCTGTCCTCCGCTGTTTCGGCAAGGTGTTTCCCAGCACTCTTGAGTGTTGCGCTTGGCATGTGTTTCTCCAAAAAACGGCAAAGAAAAGCAAAAGTGAAAGCCAGCAAAGAACAAGCAGCTCCACAAAGGTTTTCTCCGCTTACTCCTTAATGGCATGTAATAGTAAAATGTAGATATTTTTATGACTCCGGAATAAAAAGGAAAATGTATAAAATCCTGCACTTTGAGGGATAAGATCATGGCAAACACATTAGGGCTCCGTCTATCACTTTTATGTCAATGATGTGAGCTTTATTCACCGGCTCTTTAGCCTTAGAAGTTAGCAAATGTAGACAGTAAACGAGAAATGAAACACGAGAAATTGATGAACTAATGGAGGAAATCAAATTTGAAAGACTTGAATTTATGGTTTTAGCCACTGTAGCCGCAGACGCTGCACAGAGGAACTGGGCAAATGGATCAAATGTTTTCTTTAACAATTGGTTGCCCTTCTTAATACTAAGCGAGACATAGTAAGGTAATAATATTGACCTTCTCGTCGAACAAAGATAGCAAATAAGCGCATTTCTCAAAATGGTTAAACATTGTCTTAAAACAAGGTACCCTGAAAAAGGTTTGCAGGTTATGTTTGTGCTTTTTCTGTACTTAAGCATCAAGATTTGTTTTCCGTAAAAGATTACATTTTATACTTCTATACTACTATAAGTTAAACCCTACTATTAAACATAACATAGGTGCATGTGTTGGAACCTGATGTGAAAAAGGAATTAATATCTCTTATGTTTGAAATCTTTCTGTCTACTCAATAAATAATTTGCTTTGAAAGCACTTCTCTGATTTTCTGT
The DNA here is from genome assembly GCF_036324505.1 of Eleginops maclovinus. Lineage (NCBI taxonomy): Eukaryota > Metazoa > Chordata > Actinopteri > Perciformes > Eleginopidae > Eleginops > Eleginops maclovinus. Next base: position 8,530,820 of record NC_086349.1, on the reverse strand, counting down.
GATTTTTCAAGTGCAGATCATTTAAAAAAACTTTCTTGGATTATCTTTTTAAAGTTTGACAATTCAGATCCAATTGTCCTTGGGAACGGTTGCTTTTCTCCTTTTTCACTAGTACTGCCAACGTTGACACGTTTTCCTGTGTATTTCATTAATCATTTCACGCCAGTGTTTAATTTTATTTAATACATGATCAATGAATGACACAAGCTCATCAGTTTGTTTAAAGGTGATTGTTGCTCCTGGGGTTTATCACAGGCTCAATCAAGTAAAGTGCAAACAGGTGTGTCTCATTAAGTCCTGTGAGCAGGGAGGGGCTGGGCACTGATGAGATGTAGAAAGATAGGTAAGATATTACTGCAGCTAATTACATTCTATAATATTTTGTGTGCTTAATGGTTTGTGGATAGGGGCCCATAGATAGATTGAATTGAAAGCAGGAACTTTGAGATGTTGTATTAGTGATATGTTCATTATTTTCTAGAATTGGAAAGATGGCTTGATTTAGCTCACCCTACACTCACCTGGTCAGATGGTACGTTCCAGTTAGGTGAGGCTAAGAAGCTCTACTTCTGCTTATCGACCTGATTCTTCAACATCCATTTTTCATCTTTTTCCATTCCCACACTGTCTAATCTGCCCTTTCTAAGGTAAGGGCACAACATCCTCAATCTCCAGAAAAAGACCATATTTAAGTTGGTAAATTCCAAACATATGTAGATCTTAATATTTAAAAAAGCTCCTCAAATCATATTGAATTGTGATGCCTAGTTATTTCATTTTATTTCTGTGACGCACCTCTGGCCCACGCCACATTGCATTACAATGTATTTTGGTATAAAATACATCTTTATTCTTTAAAATAAAATATTTCAAATAACAAAATCTACATCTTTACACTGAAAGAACTGTTTCATATCTACAGTTCATCCTGAAAAACACATTGGTCTTCACACCCGCACTTTCTCAAAATAACTTGATAATGTTTTTTATGTAAACAGCCAAACGTTATCTTTCTGCTTCATGCATATTGCAAAATCAACATTTTTAGAGTAAATCAGGCAATGGAAAACAAAATAGAACTTATCAGTCCAACATCACATAGCACAGAGCATTTCTGGCATACTGTCTGTAAACAATAAGTGATAAAATACCAGATCTCCAAAGGTCACATGAGGATGCTTTATAAATAAATGATATATAATTGTCATACTATATTTGTATCATTCCAACATAGCTTTGGTTGAGTCCATTTATCATCAGACCATGCTCTTTATCCTAACCAAATCCTCAGATTCTCTGAACAATGATAAATGTTGAGCTTCTCGTTATTTAGAAATGGCCCATTTAACCCATAGTTATAGAACAATTCGCCCAAGAGCCAGTTTTCTGCCAAATCAAGTATCTGATTGCATAACTTATCTCAGAGCAAGCCTCAAATATAAGCAGCTGGATTTTTGATCAGAAAGTGACAATTTGAGTTTGAGAAACTTGAATACAGTAGAAACTTTATTTCAGTCAACTTCAACCTCATTTTATAGTTTATATTGCAGTATAAAAACTGTAGTTTTATCTTATTTACTTTCATAATAATGGGGCATTTGGGATGTAAACCACAACAGCAGCAGTCCAAAAGTTCAAAACTCTCTGATCTTAGCTTCCCATTTTATGTCTGAGCCTTGTGCCATCTGCCAAACAAGGCTTCATCAGAGCCTCATCAGGACTGATTGTGTTGCATGTGGTCCTACAACCTCAAGGAGAGCTACTGTGGCCAAACCATGTTAAGTTTTCATATAACATTTGGTTGTTCTTGAGGCTGACCTTTGGAGGAGCTTAATGGGAAGCTCTGTGTGTTAAATGCGGAGCTGTGTGAATGTGAAGCAGGGTGGCTCTATTAAAAGCAGGGTGGTCTGTCTGCTTGACCTTGCGCAAGGTTTAAAATATACCTCAATGATTTTCCCATCATTTTTAAATCACAACAGTGGGGAATTCCCACATTTTGACACAGACTGCAACAAATACAAGTGAAAGGTCCCCAGAAAAGGGATTATTACCCATTAGAGAATCAAAGTAATCACTCTCTTACATTTCATCGTAACTTGACAGGTTAAACTGAGCTGTGTTTCATGTGTGATGTGCATAAATGCCACTGCTTGAGAATCATCCAGTATTGAAAGGCTTCCAATCCCTCAATGGACCGCAGAGATGACTGCTGCTGAATATCTGTGGCTTCACAGTGAAGAGCATCACAACTACTGGGCCAAAACCCACATTCTCATCTGATGAAATTCAAGATTCATTTCATTTGATGGGAGATCTAAGGAGACCACATATTCAGTCACACACATGGGACATAAGAAAGCCGTTTTTGTTTTACAGTACATATTAAGAACTCCACTCAGTGCCAAAAAAGGTTTGCACAACAACAGGTTTCTGCAAGGAGGAAAGAATTTCTCATTCTGGACTGAATTATTGTTAGGACACTACATGTATCAGGCATCAACAGGAAACACTTATGAATAGTCGTGGCGTTGCTTTCCAGGATACAGAAGCGATAGAAAAACTGCTGCACTTTGTCTTTTTCACCACAAGAGGTCAGACTGCTCTAACCAGCCCTCTCCTCTGTCATGAGGCATCTCAATCAGAGATCTGAAAGAGATTTTGGTAATGTTTTAAAACATCATTAAGAATATTCAAGGTGGATTTTAAAAGAGGCCCTTGAATGAGCTTCCTGAGGGTTTTCCAGGTCCAAAAAATATGTCTTTTTAGGTGTCACTTTTCCAGTAGTCCCTACTTCATTCCAGTGGTCCAGATTTTAGGGGCACAAGGATTTCAGGTTCAGGTTACTTTTTGTACCTGAAGGTAGATTTAGATTGCTGTTCAAGGTTTAGACAGACATGATAACAGTACCGTATGTAAGCCTTGTATAACCAGTTCACCAATAGAAATAGGAAACTTTAAACAAAGGGTCAACATGATTTTTAAAACTTTTTTCCAAGGTTTTCCAGTTCCTTTAGTGTGTTTAGGGTTCCTTGAGGAGGTTTTAGGTTTTCAAGAGCTCCAGTAGTCCTGATGAAATTTGGGCTCTTTTGGTGGGTTACTTGGGGCAAATCACATTTTCTGATGGTGGTTTAGGGGTCTATAGGGACCTTTTTTAAAGGAGATCTTGAGCACTTCAAAATGTTATTAGTGCCCTGTCGAGGGCCTCCTGAAAACAAAACTTCAGCAACCACTTTCAGAAACACATGGAGCACTAAAAGCAGCCTGCAACAGTTAATACCCCCTGGAAAGGATTTTTAAAGGGTCCTTGATGAGGTTCCAGCATAATAAAATGTTATGGAACTAAGGATGGTCTGTACTGTTGTTCTGTTCCTAGCTTGTGACTGGTTCCAAAGTAACTTAAGGCACCCAACCGCTACCTTTTGTGAATATAAAAACAAGGACAGAAATTAGGGCAAGAGTATACTTTTCTCTGCCAAGGGCAAATAAAAGGAAAACAGGTTCTTACTGTTTGGAAAATAAACATTGTTCAACATATCCAACAGCTGTTTCTGATTTAAGCTGAGATTTGTTTGAATGCTGATGTCAGCGTCCAGTGTTCTGCTCACTCCATCTGCACTATCCTCCGCTGCCCATCAAAAGACGTTTCTTTGCCTCCTTTCTCTCATAATTAGTTGGATCAGAAAAAAAAAAACCTCAAACACAAGGTGTCTTGGCTGCCATGGCAACAGGATTTTCCCCTGAATTCTTATCGCGAGACAAACGGAGACAAAATGTGGAAGCATTGTGATCGTTTCACATTTTGTGTGTGTGTGTGTGTGTGTGTGTGTGTGTGTGTGTGTGTAAAGGTGTATGCTTTATCGAGAAGGCTACATTTGGTAATTTCAAACAGCAGACGAAATCTGTCATAACTGAAACAACTAATCTCTATGAACCAAAACTCACTTTGGACATGTAAAAACAGTTATTTGACAGTGGAAAACCTGAAACAATGCTTTTCTAAACCCTGAAATCTCCAATTTTGACATCAATGGTAAGTTAGATTTAAGTTTTTCAAACACTGTAAGTTACATATGTCACAAAACAAATGTGTTTGAGGAGACCATCTAACTCTCACTACTTAAGTAGCCATAAAATGCCAGGATTATTTTTTTATTTTGAACCACGTGTATAGATAGATAGATAGATAGATGAATAGATAGGTACTAACTTTAATGTGTATTAAAACAACGCCATGCACTCTGTGCATTACTAGCTGCAAGTTAAGGTTGTATAGCATGGTGCTGAATTGTTAGCATATATTAAATTTTAATATTCAACATTTAGATTCGTCAGCATATCAAGCCCTCTTTCCACAGTGAGACTCTCCTTTATACAGTACAGTGAACAGAGTGGGAGGAGAATAGAAAAACAATTGAAGGGAGGAGATTCGAAATCGTCAGTAAACAGGCATTCATGTATTCTCCCCTATTTCTCTCTCTCTTTATCTCCCCTCCCCACACTTTATGTCACTCTCTCACCTCACTCCTCTTATACAGAGAAGTCAGGCAATGCATCAGCCTGCCGCTCATCTGCTCTCACTCCCCCCCCCACCAGCCTCAGTTCCTCTCTGCTCCTCCGCTGACTGACACTGCTAATACCTCTCTCTCTCTCTCTCTTCCCTTCCTTCCTCCCCTTTATTCATCCCTCTCACCTCCTCATCCTCAAGCCACCATGGTGAACAGATAACCTTCCAGCCGTCCTGACACCATGGGTGCCTGCCTCTGCAAAGGTCACAAAGGTCAGTCCACCTGTTTTATGTGTGTCCCAAGTCTGTGTGTCTGTTTGAGTGTCTGATCATCCTGCAGGAAGTGTTGATAGCATTCAGAAACATTTCAGGAGTTGCGTCACGCTTTCAAGGGGTAGCTCTACAAATCACAGTAAATTAAAGTAACATGATCCCTGAGACGTCAACAACCACCATGTCTTTTTAAATGCAAGTGTTTGCAGGATGAAATGATTCACCATATGTTGAAGAATTCAGCCAAAAAGCTTGTTTTTATTTGCGTAGCTATTTTGGATCAAAGAGCAGACATTGCTTTTTGAATTAGACTTGGGGGGTGCCGGGGGCTGGGAGGAATGATGGAAGGCTCATCTCCAACTTGTCGTGACGTGAAGATGGCTCTTATTTCTCCTTGCCCTAGGTGGAAATATATTAGTGTTTGTTGTCTGGATAAAATAAAAGCAGGGTGTCTCTCAGGAATAACACTAAAATGAATGTGTGTCCTCAAAAGATGTAATAAAGTGTACCAGCTGTCTGATATACCTCTAAAAAGACTTGTTATTTTGTGAGTGTTTAACATTCATGTCACATTCCCACAAATATTTTTAGCCTGCGATGTTTTGTCACCTTATCTTGACTGCTTTCGTTCAGAAAAAGGGTGAGATTCAAACAATTTAGAGGGTGATGAGAGCAATGCTTTCAAGCTGGGAGGACAGAGGGAAAGCAGCTGCGAGGCTCCAGACAGACAGCTAAGAGAACAGCGGGAGTGTGAGTGTGTTCATGGTTCAGGAATCATGATGGCTTTCTTGACCTGCTCATATCATGCAATGAAGCCAGGGACCAGATCGTGACTTAAGTAAACGGAGGGCTATCAGTCGCCTTCTGTTGGTGTTGCGTTTCCATAGCGACAGCCAATTGTCTTGACGACACATCCCGGGGGAAACCCTGTGTGTGTGTGTGTGTGTGTGTGTGTGTGTGTGTGTGTGTGTGTGTGTGTGTGTGTGTGTGTGTGTGTGTGTGTGTGTGTGTGTGTGTGTGTGTGTGTGTGTGTGTGTGTGTGTGTGTGTGTGTGTGTGTGTGTGTGTGTGTGTGTGTGTGTGTGTGTGTGTGTGTGTGTGTGTGTGTGTGTGTGTGTGTGTGTGTGTGTGTCCGTCGACCTGTCTAATGATGTTAACTCCACTTCCCTCTGAGCCCATGCTTCATTTCCTTTTGTCATTAATTTGGACCTCATCACCATCAATTAAAAATCAAATAGGCAGAGAGGCTTCAGTTGTCTATTTGTCTCTCATCCATTATATATGAGCCTCGCTTGACCCCTGGCCATAAGAGACAACTGGGTTTTGAATTTAAAGACTCTATGACACACTTAGAGCATGGATCTGACGTGTGTGTGTGTGTGTGTGTATGTGTGTGTGTGTTTTTGCAGAGCTCCACTATCCTATGACAGTACGGCAGGATCAGACTGTGGAAGGTCAGCCATCATCTGAAGAGGTGAGTCACATTTACTGTAGATTTAAACACAAAGCTACACATTTTGGCTTTAACATTCTCCAAGCCCCAGTATTATAACAGTTTTAAAGGGGCCCTTTTATGCTCATTTTCAGCTTCGTTTTTTATTTTGTGCCTCTACTGTGACATGTTTACATGCTTTAATGTTGAAAAAGCTCTTTATTTTTATCATACTGCCTGTGCTGCAGTACCTCTTTTCACCCTCTGTCTGAAACCAGAGCCCAGTCTGCTCTGATTGGTTAGCTGGATAGCTCTGTTTTGATTGTTCAACTGCTTAGCAATGCCCCTTAGCCTATAACTTACAATGTGTTTGAGAGCTAGCCAATAGAAACGGTTGTGTTATATAGTGATGTCTTTATGTCATGGAAGTAAACAAAGGAGTCTAAATGCAATCTTTAAAAGGGTGTGGGAGAGAAACTCCCTTTATCGCTAACTTTGAGATTTCAGCCTTTGCAGACCATTTACATGCACAAAAACACACAAAGCACATTAGGGCCACTTAAACTAGCTCTTTAGTAGAAAATATCGTCCCTAAAAAGCTCTGATGCTGAGTTCTTTGAACTATCCAGAGTAATGGGTCTGCAATAAAAAATTTTAAAAAACCTTAAATTCTTCAAAGTGAAACGTTTTGATGTTTTTTTAAAATTAAAGGAAAAGTGTGGGCTTGGATGACTGTGGTGGGATTGAAACTGAATGTAAGTTGGTTCAAATAATACAACCTATCTCAGATCAACTAATCATGTTTGCAAAAACAAATTTTGATGCAGCTGATGGGGAACAAATGTGCATAAACATATATAAAATAACTAACTCAAAATAATACATGTAAAGATTATAGTTCAAGATTATAAATCACATTTCCAGATGTTGGAGAGAATGTGGTGTGCAGATCATAAAACACAGTCATATATTTTGGTCATGTAAAGCTATTAGTGGTTTCTGAGAACATTTTATGGAGAGAACTGAAATAATTTGTTTTCTTCTCCAATAATCCTCAACTTGGAAAATACTATTATGTAAACTCCATTCATTTAAATTGTATTGGGGTAGAGGAAGAAACTTGCACAAACAATATCTCAAATTCTGGAAAAATAAAACTAAACACTAATTCCATCAGATAAAATATGTTTCTCTGTGATAAGGATTAAATAACCCTTTCAGTGTTTGCCTGCACAGTTCTACTGATCGAGTGAAAGTGAAATGATCAGAATGACCCCATTACCGGTCTGCTTCAAAGGATATACAATTATTTTAACAAAAACCGCATGGCTCAGATTAACTTGCCATTTAGATGATTATCTGCCTATTATTGTACATGTTTACTGCACAGTGAGGTTAATGCAGCCGTCTGGCTCTATTTTACAGTTTATATCTTTTTAACAAACAACATGTTCAGTCTGCTCCTCAACTAGGCTCCAGCACGCTATCCATGCTTGTTTCTGGAGTGATATTGCCAAGATGATAGAAGCTTTTTGTCTATATTTGTGTATTCAATAACAACATTCTACAAAATGTTTAATATTGAAACACTTTTAGTCCTCTTACCTCAGGGTACATTTTCATTTTATCTTGACAGTTTGAATAACATTTGACATCATTTGTACTTTTAACATGCTTTGCTAAATGTTAGCTAATGTAGCTTATGCAGGCCTAAAGCCTTCACAATTCTAGTGTCTCCATAAGTATAGAATCAGATACTGGTCAAATGTATACCGTTTTTGTATAAAATGATTTATTGTCAGTAAAAACGAACTAACCAAATAGTTATTGTTTTGAATTTACCAGTTTGGTGTCAAGCTAACTGTAGCTAAGGTTGCTAGCTAGCTGGGAAGCTAGCAAAAGAAACGTTAAGGTTTTACTGTCACAGGACAAAATGAGACTTTTGTGATTGGCGTTATTACTGATATTTACTAAAGTATCATTTGTTTTGTTCTAGATTATGAGCATTTGTTGAATTTAATTAATTTCCAGCCTTTTTATAACCTTTATTCTGCCTTTACAAGGTAGGCTACTAAGCTAAACCTTGGCTTAGAAAATAAGTTAAAACAAATATTTAACCTACCAAACCATATCTTACAATGACTGTTAAATGTTGTCTACCAAATTTAATGGTGTTATCGTAAAACAGTCATTAAATAATGATACATTGTGGTTGATTAAAAATAGCAGTTATAAAGATGGATTTGCAGTGACCACACATCTGGCAATGATGCAGTTAATTTGAAACAGCCTTAGTTTGCCCAAGGGAAACGATTCATTTTTTTATTTGTTCATTTCAAATTGAAGTGACTTTTGTCTGTAGTGATTTCCAACAGAAATACATTTAAGTGGAACCTCGCACTAATGTGCAAACATGTACCTATAATGTGTTATTGCTTGCAACATCTTTTGAAAAAATCCAAGGTTTTTCTCTCAGTATACTGTATTATCAGATTACTGTCATCAATAAACTGAGAGAAATGTCTTTGAAATTAAGTTTTTCTTTCCATACTGATTGCCGCTACTTCGCAAATTCCTCCACTTGAGTGTGATTGCAGGATTTTGACAATAGCTGGCTTTCATTGTCATTATCACCAGTTTGTGTGTGTATGACCAGTTGCGTCATCACGTATAAAATGTCCAAAAAAGAGTAGGGTGTATGTAAAGTGCTTGTGTTTGTATAGGATATAGGTGTTTGTGCTGTTTTCCTGTGAATAGGACAATCATACAATGTAGTAACCTGTACTGATGCAAATTCCCTCTATCAAAGACCCATGTCACATGTAGACCACATGCTAACATAAGCTATTATATCAATTTTGTTAAAGTTGCATCAATGCCAAACATGTGATATTCTCGCTTTTCTTGTGCATTGTATTAAGCAGGATGGCCAGAATCCGTCTAACGGCAGTGTGGCTGATAAAACCAGCGGCTATGATATTGGCCAGCTGGCTACCTCCTCTCTGATGGGTGAGACATACACACACACACACACACACACACACACACACACACACACACACACACACACACACACACACACACACACACACACACACACACACACACACACACACACACACACACACACACACACACACACACACACACACACACAATACCAGTTCATGTTGTGTTATTATTATGAATCCAATATATTGGACTGGTAGAGCAGCAAGCTAGGAAATTGTATTAGTAACCGTCGGAGATAACTCGTTTAATTTCCCATCTCCTTCATGCTGTTTCTCGCTCTTACTCATATCCTGTAATGCCAGTGTAACCAGACAGGCATGAGTGAACCATAAGGTACAAGTTCACACATGTTTTCTTCTCTCATTTGATTTTTTTCCCTCGCTTTTGATTTTGGTATCTACTTCTCTTCTGCATCCTGCGTCTGTCGGCCTCTTTTCCACTTCTTCCTTCTCTCTGCAGGAGGTTAATTATGAGACTTAATGTGGTATGCTTTGCTGAACTTTTACCAGTGAAAGCTCCTCTAGCACCCTGACAGTATAATTATGAAGGCTGTTATAAACGCATAAATATATTACATAAATACAGACATTCAGGTAGACAGCTGAGAGGCTGACACCTGCTCTGAGAGTGACAGAACCGGTCCAGTAAAATATAAATTTAAAAAGCTTTTTGACATTTACTCAGACTTAATCGCTTGTCAGTCATCACTTCAATTGGCGGACCAAGTTGTGCAGAGCTGTGCAATCACAAAGTGCAACTGACAACCTAATTGCTCAAATCAGATCACACTGTGCAATCTAAAATATTATTGTACAAATATAATTATACTATGAAGAATAGAAGGCAAACATGAGCGCTACATTTGTTCTTTTATCTTAATGTGGTTTGATAGATTTATCACCCCAATGGGATTTTAATAACATCAAACGTTTAAAACCCACAAATTGAATAGTGTTGAAAAATCACAAGGGTTTATCACTATGACATTATTGAGGTGCAGATTTTATGCTGACAGTTAGTTTATGAAATGAATGAGTATAAACATGGTCATTAAATCATAATTCAATATTTCCCAGGCACAAGTTGAACATTTGGTCTAATCGGAAGGCCATCAATTGTATTAGCCATTAATTTCCGTTTGTGGAAAATGGTTCACTGTTTCGAACATGCTATCCTTATACCGGTAGTATTAGTCATTTTTGGATGGCTAGGTAAAAAAATGACAGGAATTTTACTCAGGAGACCAGAGTTTTTGAAACTGAAAGTAAGCACGTTGAGTTAATAGAAGTTAAGCTAGGTTAGTCACATGCTACGTGACATATTTAACATCGTAACTACATGCTATACTTATTTTTACATACATAACCAAGCATCTAGCCGTTCAGTTTTGAAACACTGTTGAGTGGTTTGAATTCAGCACAGCTTCACTACTACTAAAAATGTGCATGTTAGCATGCTGACATTAGCATTCAGCTAATACCGCCACTAGACCTAGGTAGAGACTCACAGAGCTGCTAACAAAGCTGCTGACTCTTGACTAATAGTGTTTGCGAAAAGTCATGTAATCTAACACATGCCTGACACATTGATAAGAATCATTTTAATTATCAACCTCTAAAACATTTTTTGGATGCTAATTGTTTTGTTTTTTACCACAGTCACGGCTGCAGCTTTAATTATTATATTTTTTCTATGTTTCAGCCCACTAGAGCTTGAAACAATCACTTGTCGCTTGCCAACAGCAATTTACAAGAATTGACCCCCTTTTAGGATGTGAATAAATCGTATTTTCCTCGATGTATTCCCATACTGGCTGGTAAATAACAAAGCTCTGTAGGCAGCACCTACATCTTTCATCTCACTTCATGTTTGTCCATCTGTCTGTGTTGGTTCATCCGCTCTGTTTCCTCACAACATACAGCAGGGAGTCACGCTTTGCATAATGCAATATATATTTTGTATATTTTTGCAAAGGGACTTATTCCTGACTGACTCTGTTTTCTTCATTCAATGTTGTAGCCCTATCATTGCTTACAGCATACAGTCAATACCTTCTCCTACAATTGGACCTCATTAATATATAAGAACAACGTTCTAATTGAATGGAAATAACGTCACTGCATTGCTATGACACACGGTTTTTTTGTTTTAGCGACATTCATTTGGTTTTCTGGAACTCCTCAAGGTATTTGTGATACCCTTTATTAAGATCCAGGCAATCCTGCCCATTTCCTCTAAAATTAACACTGACTATACAGTAGCTGTGACGTTACATCTGGACAGTTTAACAATTTTTGATTGGTTACATTTTATACCAAACAAATGTTGGACTTACATAATGCAGATTTAGCAGCTAATGTTAGCGTCGGACATTAGCCTCAGCAGTTTATATCGATCCAAAACAGCTTGTGAATACTTACATTTGACAGGTGGCTAGAAACAAAACTCTTAATGAAAATCCACTCAATAACCTTTATTATATATTCAGGTTATGTGTATATGCTGCCCCTAAGTGGCCAAAATAAATCAATGCAGCTTGATGCTAACACATCTAATATAATGCAATCTTTTTCCTTTTCGTCACACTGACAATTAGACATTTTTCTATATTGCTTCTTGCATATGAAAAGCAGAATGGAATTCATAGAATTTCTAATCATTAACTAGACACTTTCATTCATAGTTTTAGTTGGAATGGTTAAATCCAATGCAATATATACCTTCAGACCTATATAGCGATATACAGTTTCAGTTTTCAATGCTCTCTCTCTTGCACTATAGCTACTAATCAGTAGAGAAATTGGCTATCATGGTGTTCCCTCTGAATTCAGAAACATGATTATTCTGTGGCCTGCGACATTTGCCAAGTAGGATGTGGTCCTTTTAACACTGAAATGCAGAAAGTAAGGCCAAAATATCCAATTTATAAAACAAATGGGATTTTTTTTTCAGTGTGCACATGACTTGAATATATGCAAACATAGCTTCCTCACCATTGAGCCAGAACAGAGTCTCATTATAGTCATAACAGTGTGAACGCGGAGTGAGATAGCACATGCTCTAGTTGTTGGGCTTCCACAGAAATACTTTCAATTAGCCCAGGCTGTATGACTTCTTCATTTAATTGTTTCCATTTCCCTCCAAACGTGTAACCTTTTCCTTGTTCTGACTTTTTCTTCTTACTTTAACCTTTCCTCCTCTTTCTATTTTGCCATTTTGCCTTTCAACCTTTCCTTTTTGCTTCGCCTCTTCATTTCCCAAGACCTTTCTGATCTTGTCTCCTCTGATTAAAAGAGATGATGGCTCCTTTGTAGACTTTCCCAGTGATTACAGGTTATGAAGAACATATTTTTGCAGAGATTAGATACTGCCCGACAAGAATCCATTTAGTTAAAGCAAAAGGGCTGCGAATTTGAGTCCGTCACAAAAATTAGGGCCTGAGATTTAACTTGGACATTACTAACTTGAAAAAAGGCCCTTATATATTTCAAATCGGATGCGGTTCTGATTAGATTTAATTGAATGTTCACAATCGGCACCAACCACAGACAGAAAATATCTTGAGAGTCTTATAGAAAGTGACAGGCAGGCCTTGAAACGTCACATTACTTGAGATGTTTATGTTTAATTATGTTCTAGACAAAACTAAAGTCATGTAAGAGGCAGTACGACTGCATACAAAGTAAATGAAGAGATGCATATTGGTGCCAGTATTCTGTCTGACCCACCTTTCAGAGGCACCATTATGCTTTTTGTGGCTCTCTCTTTCCTGTAGTGTGTTTTTATAAAGGTTTTTTATGAATGTAAATAGACTGCAAAGACTTAAGAGGGAGTTTCTCTCCCAGACACTCCCCCCTCCGCCTGAAATGCATTTGTTAATTCCGTAACATAATTGTCATCACTATGTAACACTCGCGCTTATATTGGCTAGTACTCCAATACATTGTACGTGATAGGCTAAGGGGCGGGACATCTCTCAGCTGTTGAGAAATTGCAACAGAGCTGGCCAGCTAACCAATCAGAGCAGACTGGGCTCTGGTTTCAGACAGAGGGTGAAAAGAGGTGCTGCAGCACAGGCAGTATGAGAAAAAATAAAGAGCTTTTTGAACGTTAAAGCATGGAGACATGTCACAGAAGTTTTACAAAATACAATTATGAACCTGAAAATGAGCATAATAGGCCCCTTTCAAACCACAGTTTATAAACTGTAAAGATGTGTTTGTTTATTTAGATCTGGAAATAAATAACAAAATGAAACGAAAGACCAAAGTTGTGTCTCTGTTAATAAATGTGCATTTATGGAAATTGAAAAATATTATAATTTCTTTCATATCAAGTTATAATAATATTTGTTTTCTATGAAATGACCTTCATGCAGTGCTGCTGAAGTGCAGCCAGTTATAAACAATTACATTTATAATCCTCTCCAAAATCATCTCGGGTGCTGCGTTTCCACTTTTCTCCAATTTATTTTTTATGGCGTTCGATATCAGAGTGCGGCAGCAGAAACTCAAGTGTTTATCATGCTAAAAGTATTGAATTTATTTTCAAGTATTACAAACCAAACTTGATTTGTATCATACAAGAAATGCAGCACAGAGTGAGGGAAAACAGACAGATAATTAACATAAAAACATGGATAGAATTCTATAATAAATGGAAAATAAATGCCACTTTATAAATTAGGATAAAAGAACAAGATGAAATACGAGACAAAGAATGCAAAATATAAGATGGTTAATAAAACCCACTGAGAAATAAAAAAAACATTGGAGCTGGCACCCATTTTTATCATTCACATATACATTGATTAACACTTCGGCAGCATCAAAATGCTCCATTCTCTTCTGTTTATATCAGTGTCATATATTATATGTTTTGTAGTATTCTTCCTTAAGTACACTCTACATATAAAACCATTTTATGATTCATATTCCTCAGTGTGTTCTTCTTCCATTTCTATTCTCCTGTCCCTTGCCCTTTTTTCCATTTTTCTGCCCTCTTCAATCCCTACTTTCCTCTGCTACCACACGTACTGTATGTCCACCTAATCCACTTTATCCACATGTGTCCTTCTGTCTGTTCCCCTCACTTAGGAGTGGTGGCCACAATAAAGGAGCACATCACCAAACCGACGGCGATGGCCCAGGGGCGCGTTGCTCACCTGATTGAGTGGAAGGGGTGGGGTGGAGGAGGCCAGGCTGGGGGGGGTGTGGGCGGATGGAGCGGGAACTGGGCTAAAGGAGGAGGAAGCTGGGGGGGGGTGAGTGCCGAGCTGCAGGAGGATGAACAGTTCTACTCCCAAATGACGGACGAGATCAAGGAAGCTCGCTTCGCCGCAGGTGAGAATACACGAGGGGATTAAAGTGAAGAAAAATAAGATGCTGGAGTGTCGCTCAAATCCCTCAGGCATGGTTTCTGTTCAATTAGCCTGTACAGAGGGAGAATCTAGACAAATCAATAGTCCTTAAGACGTGCCATGACAGTGACTTGAATCGAGTGCACTTATTCGATTTCCCCTTTGTCTGTGGAGTTGGGAGACTTGGTAAAATAAACAACTGGGGGTAGACTTTCAAGAAAAGGAGCATTAAATGTGTTTGTTTCACAGGAGTGGCGGAGCAGTTTGCCCTGGCCGAGGCAGCCATGAATGTGTGGTCGATGACCGATGGCTTAGAGCAGCCCTCCACCAGTTTACAAGGTTTGTCCTGTTAAAGAGCTTTTTTTAGTTCATATATATATGTATATATATATATATATATATATATATTGTAGGTTACTAACTGGAGAATATTTACTGTATTTCAAAATCTCAAAAATGTGTCCACATGCCCCTTGTGATTTGACAGGATTTTACATACAGAAATAGCTCTCTCATGGTATAAACACTTATAAAAGCTACATTCTGCAGCTGCTTCAAAGTGTCATCTTTTTTTGATTCAATTCAAGCAGCGAGAGCATCTGTGCTGTTTCTAAAATATACTGTTTTAGAGAGAAGAGCTTCTAAATCCACTACAACCCAAATGCACCTAGCTGCCTGGAAAACGATTTCAACTGTTTTTTCTTGTAGCAACCATTCCACTGACACTGTAATTTTCCCTCCTCAGCAGCACAAAGCCACTTCCTGTCACAGTTCCTGCTGGACGGTGGAAGTGTCAGTGTTCCTCAGCACCTGTACAGCATCCATGCCCAGACCTACGGGGACAACAGGGCGGCCAACCTCGTCTTTCAGCCAACGTTGGACCCCATTTCATCGACGTCCAACAGCCACCAGGACAGAGTTGGACCCCTGCAGGTGGACAGAAGCACTGCCACTGCAGAGGCTGCCGTCAGACATGTGGACAGCAGCTCACTGTCCGAGGATGACGTATTTTATAACTAGCAGGCCAGCAAACTCGATGGCAATCTCTCAAATGAGCCTCACTGAGAGGACTCCACCAGCAGGGACTGATTTGAAAGATAAACACAGACATCTGTGAGACATTTCAAGAGGCTATTCCTCAAATGACCTGTCTGGGCCCACTCCTCAGAAAAGACCCCAGATTGTATTTTCTCCCCTGTCCAGGTGTATACTCTTGTGAATGTACATAGTTCCATTTTCATTTTATATTCAGTGTACATTAACACTTTCATATTATAGGTAGAACTGAACTGTGAAGAGTCAACAGAAATGATGTTAAATATCTTGTTAATAAACATACATTTTAATATACGAGCTGTGTAGTTCCCATTTTTACTTCCCATTGAAGAATCAAACACAAGTCCAAACTAAAGCAGAAAATACGAAAGGAAATGAAAGTGTATTGTCTTTCCGGTTTAACATTTCTATCTTGAGAAAAGTGTGTTGTAAAGAAAAAGTCCAATTATCTCTCCGTCTCCTGGCGATGATTAGATATTAAAAACACTTTAATATCTGAGAGCGACGAGTGCATTGGTGTGGAGAAAAGACGTGTAGAGAAACGGAAAGGGAGAATGAAACAGAATCAGTGCATGTGGTCGGTGTTTTTTTTTTATGTAACCAAAATAATGGCCAGAATTTATAAAAATAAATTCAAAAACAGGATAATCATGTAAAGATCATATTTACTTTTCATTGTTGTAAAAAGGATACAGTACCTGACTTCTTTTGTCACATCGTATTTGACCATTTTAGTTTGTCTAGTCTACGTGTTCTCTTAAGAGAATATACAATTTCTTTTGATAATGAGTATTCACATTTTTCCTTGGTTTTGATCAGCACACCAGAAAAGCGCTTAGAAATCATTTGGATTCCAATCAAGATTTCATTAAGATGAGCACGAACCTGTTACCAAGGCAACTGTCCTGTTCATGATGTGAAAATGAGAAATCACTTAATATTGTTACCTCAAAGCCACTATGAAAAAAATAATGTAATGCATTTTATTCTGGTGGAACATTTCAAGGTCATGTTTTTTCTTTTTTGGGGTAAGGGGGGATACACAATTCCACAGGGAGCCTTTATGATGCTGCCACTAGGGGGCTCCAGATCTAGACATTTTAAGATCAACACATGGCAGCTTTAACTTGGGACTCAAAAACGTTCTGGAGAAATGTTATGGTGAAGTATTTTAATGGAGTTTGCATTAAATGCCTGCATCCCAGTATGATGATAACACTTTCAACGTTGTCGTTGCCAGGCAATATGATTTATAAAGTTGTTACATTTCTTATAGATAAATATACAGAAGAGAGATTTTTTTTCAACTATTTTGAAGCCAGGATAAAAAAACAGGCACGTTTTTGTTAAGGCTTTCCTGTGTCCCCCTGCAGTGAGGGAGCAGCTAGGCGATTGGCCGATGCAGAGCGAAGTGCACGTGCTGGAGTGTATGGTTTAACCATAACTGCAATAAACAGAACCCAAGTGCTAAATGAAGGAGGAAAAGAATCTTAAATTTAGAAGGTTACATTGTGTAAATTGGTGCACAAAAATGTTTTTTGTGTTTTGTTTTAAATCCCACATATTAAGGCTTTTCACACTGCATTTAGCTCCAGACTAGCATGCTGTTATCCTTGGGCTTAGAAAGCCTCACACTGGCAAATCCCAAAGTGGGTCGACTTGACTTTAAAACATTAATGTTGTTTTTTCCTAGAAACCAAATATTCATCTGACTTAAAATTGCCATTGTGACACAAAGCTAAAGTACAGAAGGTAACGTTCTTTAAAATTCTACAATTTAAAAAAAGATCACATGGTACAACTGCCATTAAACCCAGGAAAAATGCAGTGTTTATTGTATAGCCCTGGGTTTAGGTTAACCTTGGTTAATTGTCTTTGTGTTTATGTGTGTATCTGTGTTGCCCGAGGCGTATCTTAGCTTACGGGTGTAAATTCTATAAAGTAATACGCAGTGCCACACAGTGCAGGTTGTGCTATCTCCTCGTTAGATGAGATCCTGCAATTTAATAAAATGCCAGATGAAAAGCTGTAACAAATGTCTTCTCATAAGAGCCAGGTTTATATTGCAGCTAATCAAGACAGAAATGGAACAAGGTCAAGGGATGAGCTTATTTCTTGTGTGTCGCTTAGATATCTTTGGCCAAGTCTTCTAATATTCTCTTCATCTGTGAGAGAAAACAGATAAAGAAATAGGGAAGGAGGGAAGAGAAGTCTTTGAATCCACAAGTAGCCTTCTGTGCCTTCTACATAATGTATACAAATGCATACAGCGACAGTTTTGTTTAAAATTTGCATACAGACTAGACAACCTCTCACAGAGGAAAGTGACAGAATCAAGCTGTTTGTGTCATTACTTATATTTGTGAGCCAGAATACACACATCACATCATTACCTCTGGCCAAGTGATCAGCCCAATCAGCCTTCCACTGTCTGCAACAAACAAGGTCTGAGCTCCAACCAGACTTAGGATACTGTGGGCCTGTGGGATGCAAAGGAGCATTTATTTGAAGTAACTGATTGCATAAAAGTGGTCATTGTTTTTTGAAATATAACTATTCACTTTCTTTCAGAAAGACAGTAGGCCTACTTTTAAAAAAAAAGCTTTTTGCCTTTAATCGGAAAGGAAAGTGGAGAGTGACAGGAAGGTGGGAGAGAGAGTCGGGGTGAGATCCGGAAAGGACCACGGGTCGGGAATCGAACCCGGGTCGCCGGCATACGGTGCAGGTGCCCGAGCCAGTTGCGCCACGGCCCGGGCCAACAAGACAGTACTTTTAACATTCTTTATAACGGGCAGCAGGGGGCGACACCTCAGTTTGCAAAAATAAGTCTGATTGTATAAAAGTCTATGAGAAAATTACGCTTGTTCCAACCTAATTTATTAGCTAATTAAAACACTTTCCTAATGATATTATCGTCTCAATCTTTAGTTTTGAGTATTCTTCAATACAGCACTAAGTTTGTTTGTAAATTATGGTCCCATTTAGAGTAAAACAAACATTAACGTTGAGTATTCTTTAGGGTTAGCTACCTTTTCTTTGACAGGTTGCCACCGCAGAGTTGTTCAGCAAGCAGACCTAAAAGACTCTAAGCAGTCTGTTGATCATTTTTTACTGGAAATAGTTTTGTATCAAGCTTGTTTTATGCTAGCTAAAATTAGCATCCCACTTCATATCAAAGTTAACGTAAATTAACACTTGGTAGGGTGATTGTTATCTGGTACATTAGCAGGCTTCTTCTTCATCTGCTCCACCCTCTTGTCCAAATATTATGGCCACTTGTGGTTCGGCCAAGTAGCCAAACCTAGGGCTTTTACAAGGTAGTCCACTTACAAATGTTCGAAGTCAATGGGACTACATTCACTTTTTAGAGACAATGAATCAATGCAAAGAAAGCAAATAATAGTATTTTCCGAAGTCTTGAACCTTTCCTACCTCCTGAACAGTGTTGTGAGGTGATAACAGAACAGAGGTTGGGTATATGCAGCAGACCTCATCCAGACGTTTCTCCAGAGTCTGCACAAAAGGGCACAAACAATTTAACATTTGTATGCATTTGATGTCAGATGCTTGCTTGTCATTCAGCAGCATTCAGTACTTTTTGAAATGATGATGATCACAGTTTCCTTTATTGCTGAAAACCTTAATACGCTCTCTGTTGTTGGACTGGTGTTGCTCCAATATTTGCTTTAAAACCGCTCTGATAAACAGCTCTAATTTTCTACATTACGCTCTGAAAATGGATGTACTTTCATGAAATGAGCTTTTTACGTCAGCCAGCAGTCCTGTCTGCACATTCTGCTCTCATCTTTGTTTGACATTCAGTCGATGCCAACTGGATTGGAGAAATCATGGCCTGCATTTTAAACAGCATCACACAGCTCACTCCTCTGCCTTCGTTCTGAACCCTGCAGCTACCTGTCTGACTCCATGCAGCCTTTTACCTCGGTCTGGCAGTGAAGCAGGAACATCAGCAGCTCTGCACGGAGAGCAAATCCCAGAATAATCTGCGACTCTTTAACAAAAGAGAGGAGAGGAAATCAATGTCTTTGCCACAGTCTGCTACAGTTTCAAATGTGTGCAGCTCTCTAACAGGCTGCGAGTCCTCTGTTACAAACATGAAAATGTGTCCATGTGATTGCGGCTCAGCTGGCCAACCGACTATTTCCTCACACTTGTCGGCTCCTTATTGAGAGACTATCACTCAGCTGAATTGCTACAGCTTTTTGAAACAGTTACAATTTTCTCTATTTGGTATCATAGATGCCTGACATTTTCTTTAGGATCCTTAGGACTTGGTGCCAATTTTCCACACCCTCCAATATGTGAAGATTTAGACAAAATATGACCTCTTTGGGTAAAAAAATTGGGGTAAATTACTATCAATTTCTGTGCGCTCACCATGCGAGTCCACCACAGGGATTTGTGTGTCGGTAGTGGTGTTGATAGCAAGCTTAACTTCCATCGGCCCAGCAGCTTTCTGAAGCTTCACCGATATCGCTCCTAAAACGTGTCCCACTGGTGTGGAGGGAAGCCTGAGAAAAAAAAAGATAAATCATGTCACTTGTGGAATCAAAAAGAGAGTCTGTGTTTAAATGTAAAGATGGTGGTGACAAAAGAGCATCTGACAAGTACCAATACTATGACACTCCTGTCAACACATTCAGAATGATAACTTTTGACTCTGGAAAAACATATTCAAGTAGTGCCTGACAGACTAATTTGCTGCCCCCGCCTGAATGCTGTCGACCAAAAGCTGTGGGTGATGACGACTTGATTTCTATCCAAGCATATTATTAGGGGCTGAAATTCAGTCTGCATGAGAGACAGATGAAGAAGGAAAAACGTCAGTGGGGCCGCTGACTGCTATCACCAAGGTGGTGTGTATCATGTTCAAAGCACACGTTGAACTAATTTGCATTCATTGTACATCACCAAGACAGCTCCTGTTTGAAAAAAATCTTCAAATGTTTTTAAATTGGTTTTCTGTATTTAAATGTAATGCTTTAAAGTAATATTTAATCATTGCAGAAGGAGCTGTGTCTCCCGGACAACCAAAAATGAGAAGAATATCACTCAATTATCTACAGCGGATCGAAACATATAGGCTTTGGAATTAATATTGAGATACTTTTGTTCAAAATAAAGACCAGATTTTTTCACTGATGTCAGCTTTTGAGCTACAGCTAAGGTCAACATGCGGCCTGCTAACAACAGGTGAGTGTTGCTTAGCATAGCTGATAGCAGAAAATGTGTTTTCTTATACTGACCAGTTAGTTATCAAAACTAACCAGCTGTTTAAGAGCAGTTAGGAGTCAGCAGTCATGTAGACTCATGTTTTGTTTTGTTTGTTGCGAACTACAGTATATGCATGTTAAAACACTATCTAGCATAGGTTGCCATTACTTAAAAGTCCAGGAATAATCAGAGTCTTTAGAATGTATCTTCTGCTATCTTCTTTATCAAATCAAAATCTTACATTTGTTGAAATACTTCACTTTGAATCAACATTGTCATCCTGGAAGCTTCCAAATATTGTAAACTCCATATATATTTGATCTTTGTAGGTTTCGCAAGACATTGTTCTCAATTTTCCATTTTCTGTGGAAACATTCATTGCCTTTGCATCTTAAAAACCATCTGCCTGCCTTGAATGCACCTTTTTAACAGCCGATGGTCATCGTTTTTTTCTTGAATAAGTCTAAGTTTATTTTTTTTTACTAACCGGGGGAATGCCTTTTTCAGGGAGGGCAGGTGAGGGAGCCTCTTGCTGATGGAAAGTGCGTCATAGAAAGATGGCCGGTGCCCAGAGCGGGCCAGGGCGTTGGCCAGCACAGTGGCAATGAGGATTGGGACAGCATGGCTGAACTGTCCGGTTAACTCTACAGCCAGGAGAGCCGGGGACAGGGTGTGTGTCACGGCCCCGGAGAAAGCGGCTGCACCTACAAGAAGAAACCAAGTTAAAGGTACTACTTAAGGCGATATACTAGTTATTTTAGACAGATGAGAAAAAAACCTCTCTGAACTGAACTTGCACTTATGTCAACAATTGTTATACTGTATCTGTGCCACTTTATTATTAAAATACTTCATAGCAAGACATTATTGGACAAAAAACAGTTTACGGTTTTGGGATTCTGTACATTTTGTAACTAAAACATCTCCTTGGGGCTTAGCGAGTTTAATCTAATGCAACATTTTGGCAGTTGACATTTTTGACATCCTCATTTGAAACCCTGATTGCTTTTTGAAACTTTTACCATCTAAATTAACAAATCTTTCAACTTCAAAGCTCCCAGCAAATTTGCTGTAGAAATAGGACGTGGCATATAAATGCTGAGGTCGGGGAAGATGAAAGAGGGGTATAGGCCTACACAGTGCTGATATATAGGTCATGTCATCACTGTATGAACAACAAAGAGCTGTTGATTGATGTTTTTTTTTTTACCAGCGAGTGCGTAGCCACCAGGATTTATAGAAGCCCACTGAAAGCCTGAAGTCAGTCCAGTGGAAGACACATAAGCTACTCCTTCTCCAAGAAAACGGCCCAAAGCTGCCCCTAGAGAACAGAAATTTAAATATAAAAAACACAAAAGAAAAGTTCCTTAATATTTATAGTTTACTGCAGGGCTTTCCCATTCTGGGGGGAGAATGCAGCAAGACATATCAAATAAACTCCTCCCTTCACTCACCGTAGACAAACACTGGCATGAAGTATCCAGCTGGCAGAGGCAGGGTGCAGGCAAGGACCAACATCCACATCTCAGAAACAACAACACACACTGTCAAATCTCTCTTCTCGCCATCTGAACTGCCACAAAAGCTCTCGTAGCACAGCAGATGAGTCACTGTCACTTTCAATCTGCGTGCAAGGAAATGATTTCAGTGCTCTCGAATCAATAGTGCACAAATAAACTGATTCATTTCCATTTACATGTCACATCTGCGTGTGGTAATCGGGGTAAAACTGTAAGTAAATGGATCCCAGTGAGAAGTTGGAGACTATTTTGGAAAATAAATGTCCACCTTTTTTCCACCAAAATGAGGTTGTTAATGCAAGTTGTTACTCGCTAAATCAGGCAATCAGGCAATAGACATCTTTCCCGTTGCCTGTAGACGGTTGCTTATCATGGAAAGCAGGGTTAGTGACTGTGAAAATGTCACTTATTTTTTAAATACCAAACCACAGTTGGTGATTATTGAGAGAACAACAAAGAAGGTTTCAATTAATTCATTTGTGTGTTTTTCAAAGCTAAAATTATTATTTTTTGTCAATCTGTTGGCTATGTGGAGAGATTGTCAATCATATGCTTTGTAAATGTATTCATTATAATAATGTTCCTAATCCCTGTCGATTTATTAAATATATATATATTAACACATATGCCTTTAACTTGTGCCATAGCAATTTGCCGGAAAAAGGGCCAAAATGGGTGTGTCAACCTTGGGGTCCTGTCACTGGTGATTGAAACTTGAGCTTTTATAAACTGACTACTGCAGGGAGATTTGTCTGAGAAATGAGTGCCAGTTGTACCCTTGTAAAGACAAAAGCCTGGTGTGATTGGGTGTCTTTTGTCTGGTTGTTATAGTAAATGGACCCAAGTACGGTATAACAAACAAAAAAGGCATTTTTTCCTCGTTTTGAGCACAAATTGAGATAGATGATTGGTTGGTCAGGGTTCTTGATCAACACCAGTGATTTAGCCATTACTTGGACGGCTGCTGAGATTTCTAGCTGCCACCTGCAGTGTTGCTATGAGTAAGCATCACTTATCAGAAGGCATTTCCATCCTGAAAGGGTAAACAGTCTTTAGCTCGCTCTTCAGTAAAAATGTCAATTAGTGTATGCCAATTAGGGGTCACCATGTCTCATCACGTCACCTGTTGGTTATCGGTGCATGGTAAACAGAGATAAAGGACTCCTTGAATTGCTTTCCATTGTGAGTACCTTCATTAGCAGAAACACAGCCAGAGGTAAGAAGACAGGACTCCCTGAAGAGCTCCAATCCAACAAAGCCTCGGGCCCCAGCTGAAGAGAGGCATTGTGGGATTGAGAGCTCCACTGCCTGCTGTCCAGTAAGGAGGTCAGGAGCTGCTTCATGGTGTGCTGTGAAACAGATTACTGCCCTTCAGATTAATGTGTGAAAACACAACACACTTGAAGGAAACAAAAGGTCAACATTAAAGGACTAATCAGGCATTCTATGTTTTTAAACACATTTTGAAAAGACAATATTTTTCATTTGTTCAATCTCTCAACGCCACTTTCTTTCTGTGGCCCTATATTTGTTGGGAAATATTTTCAGTTGCGGATTAATATGCATTTGTTGTTCTAGTGAGTATTTATGACAGCAGGAGGATTTGTGCACTGTTCACTTGGTTTTATGGTAGTGAAGAAACCTGACACCTGCTTCAACAGTGTGGCTCAGTGATGGGTTTTCATAGTTTTTGAACAATTGACCTCTAATTCATATGGAGTATTGGTCTTTTTGTAGGATTTGTTATCAATAAGAACAATCTACAATAACTCCAACCGTATCTGTTATTGGTAACCCCTCCCTGTAAATGCTGTTTATTAGTAATGTATTTAAATATCAGAGTAAAACAGTTGTGATGATGGTCTATTGAGAAACACACATCATATAGCAAAGTATCCATTGATTTTACACGTACACACATTATTATCTGAGCCTTTATGAATGTAGTTGATTCCTACCTTAGAAGCCATGTATTGACCAACAGAGTGGGGTAATGTCAGAGACGCCAGGAGGAAGGCCACCATGCCTGAGTAAAGACCCTTCCTGCGGAGAGATGTTAACATACGGTGATTATTGCAATAATGTTTCATTCATTTAGGTCCTTTTAGAAGCCCTACAAGGGGGAGGTGAACATAAATATTTGTGATGATCCATTCTCTAAGTGTGATGTGTTTTTAAACCAGGTTTACAAAAACATTGTGGATAATTTTTCCTGTTTGTTTTTGTATTACTCATTTCAACCACAAGAGGCAAACATGTACTGCTTTTTATTAATGCTTTTCGTCCTTTTTAGAGCACAGGGGATGCACAATAATATGTAGACACTTTATTTATTCAATACTTTCATTAACAAGGTTACATATGTAGTGCTTTCATGAAGAAAAAACTGCAGATAAAAAAGCTGAACGACCATAGAATAACAACTTACAAAACAGCCGGATCATAATAAAATAAGTAGACGAGAGGATAAAATGAAGTAAAAATATAAGTATTGGCAGGGTTAGATGATAAAACCCTACAACCTCATTCTCAGTTATCCTACTTAAACATTTTGTTCACCTGATAAAAAATGTAATAAATAAGGAACCTAGAAAGCCATTGCAAAACATTGTATTTCAAGGGGGGAAACTATCTAGAAAAGACTTTTGAAAAATGTTGATTCTTACTCGTTTTCCAAAGTTCAATCGTCATAAGTTTAGGATTTTAGTCTAGCAGTTTTAATTGGCAGACTGCTCTCTGTGATCGCAGCTGAAAAAAACCTTATCGCTAGACCAGCTCTGTTTTTTCCTCAGATCTATGCTTTCAAAGGTTTCTGTGTTTTACACTTTTTAAATGGAGTATAGATCAAATCACATCAGGTAAACCTTTTAAATGTGGCTTGAAAGGCCCTGTCATCAAGCATTATAACATTGTTTATACAGTTGAATAACAGATGGTGAATGGATTTGGGTTGTAAAGCAGTCTGATTTTTCCTAAGAAAAATATTGTGTTTCTGGGACATTGACCCATCAAATCGCTTAAATAGTTTACATAGTAATGACTTAATACAACAACAAAAAAGCTCTCACTCTGTTGTCATCATCTTGTTGAAGATTGGGTTTGTTTTAGTGAATTGCAGCATCCACTGATGGCAGGAGAGGTAGCAGCAGCTCACAGCTCCACATAGCAGCCTGAGACAGAAAGCAGACTCAGCGGGACACAACAGGCTTATTGTAACCCAGGCAGCAAGATAATATTGGAAGTCATTAGACTTGGACTTGTTGAGGGGGGAAGCCAGGAACTGGTTGGTAACAAAAAACAAGTACTTATTGCTGATTAGACTCGGAAGGAACCACAGCAGAACCTGTCAAATCATTTTGATTGTCAATGATATGAATAAGGATGCCAAATATCAGTTGATATGTGTGAGACATAGACAAACAGAGGACCTGTTTAACTACTATTGTTTAACTCTCGAAAGTAAACTCACCCAAGAAAGGCAAAGAGCAGAATTTCCAGCGGGTAGAAAGGAACAGCAGCGGGGAAATTCGTTTTAAACAATGCCTGAGGAGTCTCTGTGGACAGAGGAGCAAATTGAAATCATCCCTCCAATGTCTTCAAAATGTAATCTTCCCTCTCTTTATTGCATTTAGGTTTTTATTGAAATGCATGGGCTGTCAGCTTTAAGTGTTTTGCTGATTGTGCCAAAGCTAATGTTTCCACTCATTGTAATGACAAATAATTAGATGGCTGACAACTTCACTGACATGACAAAATTAACTCTGGGAAAAGTGTGTGTGTGTGTGTGTGTGTGTGTGTGTGTGTGTGTGTGTGTGTGTGTGTGTGTGTGTGTGTGTGTGTGTGTGTGTGTGTGTGTGTGTGTGTGTGTGTGTGTGTGTGTGTGTGTGTGTGTGTGTGTGTGTGTGTGTGTGTGTGTGTTTGTGTACGCCTTCAAATGAGGCTAATGTTGCTTTTTAATTTAACCATGCTTATTGGGAAACATGATTCAGATTAAATAATTTAAATAGTTATTTTGTTAGGGTTGCAGTTTGATTTCAGCACAAAACTATATGGCCAATGCAATGTATGCAGACACCCTTACAGCCAGAAATTATTGTTACATTTCTTTTTTTATGTTGCACTCGATTTTTGATCAGCAAACTTCAAAAACCAGAACATCATGGAGAAGTTTGACCTTCACAAAACTGCCACATAGTTTGAAGCTTATTTTTGGGGAAGGAATAAGGGATAAAGTAGTCTAGAACTAGCACCCAGGTAAGGGGCAGAGTCTTTAAAAAAAGGGTGTGTCTTTCTTCCTGCACTAGTACACCTGAATAGCAGGCATACCATATTTGGTGTTTCATTTGGACTCCCTTTCTTAAAGGAGGTTTAAAAGCATGATTTTAAAGGGAACTGTAGAACCTTGTAGCATTTATTTAACTGTAGCTCAGTATGACATTGAAGGGTTATTCGGTCTGTTAAAAATATTTGTATTGTTCAGTAAAGGGGCTAAAACTTTGAGTAGTTGGTTTTTAAGCTAATTAAATACAATATTAACCTGGGACTTCAATATTGGTTAACTTTCCTGTGTTAAATAATACAACACAACTGTAGCTAATTAAATAGCTGTAATTGTCAGGTGCCACACAGTGAATTAGCAACGGTAAGCTAGCTCAGTTAGCTCAGTAAGCTAGCTCAGTTTATTAGTACATGAGTAATGGGTACATGGGACATTCTCAATGTCGTGTGAGTTAGATTTAAGATTTTTCAAGAATTATATTTGCTAATATGTTGAGTTCATTTTGAGGTTATGTGTATTTCCTGACTCTATTTCATCCTGGGTTTTGTGTATTTATTATCAGCTGGTAACAATAGGAACCATCGAAATCAGCCCCGGAACAACTGAAACGTTGACTTGAATTAAATGTATTATAAGAACAGATTTTGCATAACTGTATTAGGTCAGTTGAAAGTCATAATATTAAATTGTACCTCATATTTTAGATTTTAACTTAGAAGTATTGCTTTCAACCATGCTAATACAATGATGTGTAATTTATAGACATAATACATTCAATTAGAGTCAACATTTCAGTGTGTGTGCACAATATTTTTAGTCATATAGTGTAGATGGCATGTGAATTCACACTCCAATAAAAGCGCATTAACTAAGGCGATGTATTGGTATTGTGGCTTCTATTCCTCAGGTCAAGTCGTCCGGGACTCTAAGTGAAGCTTCTCCCTGATCAACATGAGGGGGCGAGTGGTGATCATGGCCTCCATTACCATCATCTCCACTCCACACGGAGAACAGGCGGAAGGTCAGCGCCCCGCAAGCGGCAGAGAAGAAACACGGGTAGTAATGCCTCAGGGCGAAGTGAGAACACATCACCTCAACGCTGAACAACACACCTGCAGGAGCAGAGGAGCATGGACACAGCTAGTATTCTCAAATAACAGTAAAAATCATTTAGCTCGTTTAGCCTGCATGTGCGGCAACAAAAAATATGGTAAAAGTATTTTTTTTCATTGTGTAAATTGATAGCAGTAAAAAGCGCTAAAATAAATGCAATGAATTATTATTATTATTATTATTATTATTATTATTATTATTATTATTATTATTATTATTATTATTATTATTATTATTATTATTATTCAATGTAGAAGTACCCATTGCAGAAACCCATCAAAATTAAATTAAATAAAAAACACCAGAAAAAAATATCTAGATAGATGCCAAATAATTATCTCTCAATTGACTAAGCTATTATTTTACAAATTGTTGGCTGGATTAATTTATACCACAATATTAAAGTTTATAAACTATTGTGTTTTCTATGCAAATAACCTTTCGTAAAATAAACATAGTAAATAGAAAATTCAATACTTCCCGTTGAATAGTAGTGGAGTTGAGCGGAGGAAAAGAAAAGACTCAAGTAAAGTACATGTACCTCAAAGTACAGAATGAAAGTGAAAGTATCTTACAGTGAGAGTGCAAAGGGAGTTTGAAGCTAAAGTGCTGTACCCCCTACAAGGTTTCCCAAAATAAAACGGTGAATTGTGAGGAATAAAATGTTAGGTGGAGAGGGGATGAAAGGAGAAGGAGGTGAGGGAAAATGATGAACATAACAACATGGCAGAGATGTGAGGGGGGATAAAAGGGAAGAGCAATTATGTGAAGCAAGAAGGAAATAGAAGGTGGAATAGCTTAATTCAGAATCAGAAGTGTGAAGACAGATTTAGTATGAGCAGTTAAAAATTATTGGTGCTCTCTCACCGCTGATGGGGGCTCCAAAGCAGCTGGCTACACCCACTGCTGCAGCTGCAGCCAGCATTTCTCCACCAGCTTTTTCCTAAAAGAGATATGTGCTATAATACAGTCTCTTTTTCAGCCCTTTCGTATACTACACCAAGTAACATTTAGGATATTCATTCATATTGTTCCACATCTGGGGAGAAAATTCAAGAGGCCCTGTTATGCTTTGGGGAGTTTTGCCTTTCCCTGTAGTGTGTAATATGGGTTTTAGTGCATGTAAATGGTCTGCAAAGGCAAAAATCCCAAAGTTCATATCAGAGGGAGTTTCTCTTCCAAACTCCCTCCTTGACTGGAATACCTTCATTTGACTCCCTGTTTACTTCCATGACATAGTGACATCACTATGGCACTTCCACAGCTATTGGCTAGTGCTCAAACGTGATAGGCTAAGAGGCGGGCTCTGGTTACAGACAGAGGGTAAAAAAAGAGGTACTGCAGCACAGGCAGTATGAGAAAAACAAAGACCTTTTTGAACATTAAAGCATGGAGACATGTCACAATTGAAGCACAAAACACACATTTGATAACTTTCCCAAGATTTTCACTGGAGAAGTTTTATAGTTTCTATTCCAATCAAATGTATGTCTTTCATGTATCATGATGTGAGACAGTATTTAATTTGCATTTACTCATATGCGGATAGGCTATTCCTTTATAGTAATCTTTTTAAAAATCTTACAATCGCATAAATCTTTGTTTTCCCTTAAAGTTGCATAGCTTTTTCTTTACTTTTGGCCACCTGGGGGCAACCAGAAATTATGTCATTGTGTGTGTCAGCAAATAGTTGAATCCGGTAAACATGGAAAAACTTTATAATGTTAAGAAAATAAACTAGGTGGTGATCACTGGGTTCATGAGCTGTGATCAAAACAATAAGCTAGAAGACCAAAGCTCCTTAGATGTTATTTCAATCTATTGTTCATATAAAAATATTAAAAGCTTTAATTATGTGTCGGTAAACGCTTCAATTAGAACAACTTATTCGGTTTTACCTTCTCATTTGTTTGTATGAGATTGCAGAGGTTGCTCAGGTAGGCTCCAATCATAGTGGAGATGTGCACAAATGGACCCTGATGTTAAGAGGCAAATATAGAAAAACTTTGTTTATATCACAAATCATTCCTTTTTGAAGACTGGATGCCTGTTTTGTAAGACAAATACTGTCACGTCTCTCACCACTTTGCCCAGGAAAACAGTGCTGCCGGCTGCCAGTGTGCAGATAAGGCCCAGGAACTTGGTAAACATGTTAGTGAGAGACAAGTAGTGAGGCATTTTAAAGCCAGCCAGCATGGTCCTCACCTCAGGTATCCCCGAGCCTGAGGGGAAATGAGGTAACAGGCAAACATTTTTAAACGACTCAGAGGTTCTAAAGCAATCAAAAGAGGGATTCTAAATGAATACTCAGTAATGATTTTCTAATAATTAAGCAGAGGGTAAGTGGGTTACAAGGACTATCAGCAAAAACACAGAAGAAACTAAAGCTTTATCTATTTATTATTGATAAAGTTAGGTTTTCATAACTACTGTTAGTCTTTTAGTCTGGTCTTTCTGGGAAATTCGGTCAGATAAATGAAGCACATTTGCCCTTTAAGAGCACATCTGACAGCTTTTCTCCTTGGCAATAATAAAAGCAATGTCTGGTATGTCCAAATTCTTAATGGAAAGAGGCCGTAAACATGAAGCCAAGGAGGGTAATGTCCTAAGATGAGGTGCTTGTGGCAAAAGCCTGGAGGCAGGGTAATTTCCTCCCTAGATGTAGATTGATTTGCATTTATAATTCATCTTCATATCGCACCATGCCCTTTCTTTCACTGCCTTTAACACACAGGACACACAAACATTTAAAACATCAGGAAAGAGATCCCTGCTTCCTGGAACTATCAATAAATGTTTTTAAAGATTTTCTATGAAACAGACTGTTATAGTGTTGACCATTCATATAATACATCCCCTTTTACCACTCACTAAATGTCAAAATGTATCACCCTTTTCCTTTGTGCCGTTTACTTTCAGTGGAAATGAAAGATGTCTCTCAAAGGAAAATTCTGGAAATAGCCTACAGTGCGTATCTGTTTCAAGTATACTTGTGCAGCACTGAAGATGAAAACCCACTTCATGATACTCTTTCCTCTATGAGCTTTAGAATGTCATCTGATTTTCTTTGTTCAGCTTTTACCCTATAGCTTTATACCTACCACTAATATCAGAATAGAGGAATACCCAAAAAATTGCCCTTTAAATTTCCTACTGCATTTGGTTTTAAATGGTTATATATCAAAAAGGCTGAGGAAAATCCACATTTAGCTGTAAAAAGGACATTTGCACACTTGGGTTGTGTTTAATAAACAAGTCTAAAACATAAGGGGAAAATAAACGAAAATCAAGTGTGTAAAGTCCTTAAGTCTAATAGTTAACACTGCAATGAATGTGTTGCTATTTTTTGGGTAGTGGAAACAAGCTGACTCAGCATTACATTTAAAGTTAATTTTGCGAACTGGTTAGCCAAACAGTTTCCTATTTAAACTATCAGTAGCTAAGCAACATTAGACTAAAAAAATGAAGTTGTGCTAGCCTCCACTTAACAACAGTTGACTAGTTACACTATGAGTAGCTATCTAGTAACATAAGCCCAAAATATTTGGAGTTGTGTTAGCTTCCACATGACAAAGCTGCTTTTCGCTCTGTTTTTGGTCTCAGCCAAGGGAAATATGTGGCTCTTTAGCTGCTAACTTCATAACTGTTGGCTGTTACAGACCTGTGGAGAAGGGACAGATGTTGTGGGAAAACGACGATGCTACAGCACAGAGGCATGCTGGGTAAAGAGTCCAGCAGAAGAACTGCAGCAAACAGTTGCCCTCCAGCTTCATATAAAGCCACAGGTGGGCTACAAGTAGAAAGAAAGAGAAACATTTATAATTTATGTTGCTCGTTCATTTCTATTGTCTCCTGTAATTTAGTCCATGTGTGTGTACCTGTCAGCAGTTTTGTCACACTGAGGTCCATCAGAAAGCTGAGGATGGCAGTCAAAACACCTAGAGCAGCGTAGCCATACCACTTTATCCCACACACTGCTCCCAGACAACACCTCAGCTTCAACAGCCACTCTAAGCACACAAAGATATTGGTAAGTCTTCCTAAAGTTTTGTTTGTAAGGCATAAAAATATAAAAAATTAGGTATATTTTTATTCAAAAAGGCTATGGAGAACTTGATTTTGGAAACCCAAGGAAGATATCAATTTTCAATATGGATGCGAATAGCAATAGAAAAATAAACAAACAGCCTCTAATTGTAATATGTCCCTTAACATAGCTGTGTTAAAAAATAAATGTATTAACATTTTGAAAGAAAAAGGGCCTGAAGATAGCTGTCACAGTCTGTCTGGAGCTCTTAATTTCATTAGCATTTCCATATCCTAGAAGTCTTGTAGCACATTGATTTCGAGGTTCCTGAACTCAGCAGTAATCCATGAATCCTGTCTTTAAGGTCAAACAATAACACAAGAAGATGACATGGAAAAAGTTCCTCTATAGTGCATTGATTGGGTCAGCATTGATCCCATTTAAATGATTTTCCACTTTGGTCTGACCTTTGGCAGTTGCGCGGGACCGTTGGCATGGTTTCCATGGATCAGCAAGGAGCGGACTCTTATTATGGGATGTTTCTGATTGATTTTCTTGATCCAAGTTGTTGTTCTCTACGATGATTCCACTCCCAGGAACCTCATCCAGGCTCTTCATTTTGATGTGAAGTTTTGATCTAATAATGTGAAGAATAATGGTTCAAACAAACAATAATTCAATGATAATAGGAAAAAAAGAATGCACTGCTACTTCAGACGAATATTAAAAGAAGAGAGGCAAACTCACCTTTTGTTTGGAATGGAAGTGTTATTTCAGTCTGCATGTGTGCCCGTAGTGTAGGTGTACCTCCACTGACCTCTGTTCAGGTATTAGCATAAAAGTGATGGAGCAGTCACGGTTGACAGGGTAGCTAATATTAACTCTTTGAAGGAACAAGTGCCCTTCATTTGTCTTTGTTGTGGAAAAGCATATTGAAAAACATTTTCCTGCAACTCAGTGTTTTAATAGGATTTACTGTGATGTTATCAACCATACTGCAGAAAAAGAAAATAACTAATCTCATAAAACCTGTTCCAATTTACACCAGAACAGGATTCAACTACTGGTGATTATAATGATCTTATATCTGTTTCGTTACGGTAAGAATTATTCACGGAAAGATGTAATCCAAAAGATGGAAACAAACCCAGTTATTTGAAGATGTATACTGCCAGTGAAATATTGACATATCAGGGGGAAAATATCAAATGGCAGCTGCCCAATGTTTTCCTTCAGCTGCAAAGTGTAATTTATGATTTATAGTTCTTTCTCAGATCACACATATGCTTCTTGAAAGGCCAACAAGCCGCCTTTTTGTTTACATTTATAATAGAGAAATGTGAAATAGTTTGACAGGACCTATTTTCCGAAGCTATTTATTTTGTCATGCTTTATACCTTTTAACTTTTCATTTTTCTTCACTTCCCCGGCATGTAAACACAGACATACTCTAAAACCCTCCTCTCGGGTCCGACTCCGGTCTAAAAACCACTGTACTAACTAGATAATCATATGGTAGGTAACTTAAACCTGCAGTACGAATGTCATTGCTATGACCTTCCTTGAAT